>NC_073381.1:47261555-47344055 GCF_028641065.1 Leucoraja erinaceus
CATCAATCTGCTATTTTCCTTATGCTAGGCTGCTCCTTGCTTGAACTGGATATAAACCCTATATTCAGGCATCTTTTCATGGTGGTTAGATTTTCACCATTTAGCTAAAGCCATGCTGCTAAAAACTAAGCAATCCAGTCTCAAAACCTATTTTCTTAAATTTCTATTCCCAGAAATTTCATTAACTATTAATGTACAATCAATTAATTTTTTTGGAATCAGCAGTTTGAGGAGGCTATAAAGCCATCTTCTCTCACATTATTGCAAAGGTAGGTCTTTGGGATAACAGATCCAATTTAGCTATACTTGGTAAATGCGGATTAGCAAACAACCCTCCTTTGTTTCACATTTCTCAAACACAGCTGAATATTAGTTGATTCTGTACTTTGAGTGTAAGTGATCCGATCCCAATGAAGCAGAACAAATTGCTGCACATGACCCAGGAATGCCCCTGTCAACTGTTGCTCAAAATACCCAATAGTTTTAGCTCCAGGACAATCTCCCACTCGAGCGAATACAACAGATATCATTTGGATGCATATTATTCAGCCCTATCCTCAGCTGAAAAATGAAAACTGGGCTTTATGTTACACAAAACTCAAATGGTCACTTTCCACCTGAAAAACTAAATCAACTTTCAATACTGAATCTCAAACACGAGTTTCACCAAACTCTAAATCACATTTGTAAGAAAACTATAGCGCCATTGAGAGCGAGGAGGGACCGATAGAAAGGTAGACTGGCGAGAGCAATGGGGAAGAGGGGGTGGGGTGGGGAATTGGCGGAATGGGAGAAGCCTGCTGCTATGTGCAGCGGCTGGCAGTAGATACTGTAGAACTGTTCAGTACTTTTGTAACTTTGTCAGCGCCAACACGTCAGGACACTTGTGTACTGCCTAGGTTGTATGCAAAACAAATCATTTCACTGTACTTGGGTACATGTGACAATAAAGTATCATTCATTCAAAAACGCATAAACATATCACTCCCTCATTCACAAAAGATAATCAGCTATTGCGGCAGAGATGACCAGCACCATATCCAGATAGTCCATTCCTATCTTCGCTGATTTAGCCACCAGTTTACTTTTCCCCTGCCTTTCCCTGCCCTTCAATTTTTTCATCTCCTTTCACCATTTCACATTTTTACCCTCAGCTCCCATTTCTCTCAGTCCATCTCCTCTCCCACAAAACACCTCCCATCCATGGTGGAGAAATATTAAAATGACATTGTGTGACTTTAAAATGGGGACTAAATTACATCTGCATATCCACATCCAATTAGCTCAACACACTAAGTTCCTTCACCTAAAGACTTGCACAATCAACTGCGATGCTATTCTTGTACTCATTCCACTGAAAGCTGCCTAACTATTTCCAAAGATGGGCACAAAATGCTGGAGTAACTCAGCGGGACAGGCATCTCTGGAAAGAAGGAATGGGTGACATTTCGGGTCTCGACACAAAACGTCACCCATTCCTTCTCTCCAGAGATGCTGCCTGAAGAAGGGTCTCGACCCAAAACGTCACCCATTCCTTCTCCCCAGAGATGCTGCCTGTCCCGCTGAGTTATTCCAGCTTTTTGTGTCTATCTTCGGTTTTAAACCAGCATCTGCAGTTCCTTCTTACACATAACTATTTCCACGATGAACGCCATCATGGAATACAATATTATCTTGGACAGGTAACTCTGATGAGTTTAAACATTAACCTCATAATTCACCGCAACTTGTTTTCATCCATCTCTGGTAAAACAGTCCAGTCCACCACGGGTTCTGACCTACCCACCATCTAAGGGATTTACAGGGGTCGCTGTCTCAAAAAAGCAGCCAGCATCATCAGAGATCAACACCACCCTGGTTACATTAATTTCACCTCTGCCATCAGGAGAAAGGGACAGGAGCCTCAAAACTGTAACATTCAGGTTCAGGAACAGCATTTTCCCAACAGCCAAAGATAGACAAAATGCTGGAGCAACTCAGCGGGACAGGCAGCATCTCTGGAGAGAAGGAATGGGTGATATTTTGTGTCGAGGCCCTTCTTCAGACTGAAATTCATGGGAAAGGGAACGAGAGATGTAGACAATGATGTCAAGAAATATAGAACAAATAAATGAAAGATATGCAAAAAAGTAACAATGATAAAGGAAACAGGCAACTGTTCGATGATTGGATGATCAGCCATGATCATATTGAATGGCGGTGCAGGCTCGAAGGGTCGAATGGCCTACTCCTGCACCTACTTTGTATGTTTCTATGTTTGCTAGGTGAGAACGAAAAGCTGGTGTGACTTGGTTGGGGGAAGGGATGGAGAGAGAGGGAATGCAGGGGATTCTTGAAGTTAGAGAAATCAATATTCATACCACTGGGTTGCAAGTTGCCCAAGCAAAATATGATGCTGTTCCTCCAATTCACGTTTGGCCTCACTCTGACAATGGAGGATGCCTAGGACAGAAAGGTCAGTGTGGGAATGGGAATTAGTATTTAGCAACCAAGAGATCAGGTGAGTCCAGGCGGACTGAGCGAAGGTGTTCAGTGAAACAATCACCCAGTGTACGTTTGGTCTCGCCGATGTACAAGAGTCCAAATCTTGAACATCAGATATAGTAGATGAGGTTGGAGGAGGTGCAAGTAAACCTCTGCATAACCCGAAAGGACTGGCGGGGTCGCTGGATGGAGTAGAGGGAGGAGGTATAGGGAGGGACAGGTGTTGCATCTCCTGCAGTTGCAGAAGGTACCTGGGAGGGGTTGGGAAGGGATGAGTTAACCAGAGTGTTGCGGAGGGAACGGTCTCTGCAGAAGGCCAAAAGGGGTTGAGATGGGAAGATGCAACTAGTGGTGGGATCCTGTTGGATGTGGCGAAAATGTCAGAGGATTATGTGTTGTATGCGACGGCTGATGGGGTAAAAGGCAGGGACTAGGGGGACGATGTACCAAAGGTGGAGCTCTCATGTCAAGCTTGATTGTGATGCAGGATCTTGGCTGTTATCAACTTAAATATGTCTAGCTGTTTCATCTTTCACCATGTATTATTTATTTTTAGCTGAGAATTTAATATTGCAAACTTGGCAGATGTAACCATGCGCTTGAAAATTAAGCTTCCAAGGAGACAAAGGGCACTTACATCAGATAGACATTATCAGATACTTCCATCAATTATCAAAGATAGATACAATAAGTTGTGACCCTTCTCGACCTGAAACTTCACCCATTCCTTCTCTCCAGAGATGCTGCCTGTCCCGCAGAGTTACTCCAGCATTTTGTGTCTTTCTTTGGTTTAAACCAGCATCTGCAGTTTCTTCCTATGCATTCCACCGATTATTATCCTGTCAAGTTGATGCAATCCTCACTGTAATCAAACATGCCACAATAAACCAGCCATGCTGGTGAAGAGATTTCACAAAAGTGCCTTCAAGAAGTAGACTTTTAAAATATTGTATTTTAACAATAATTTTAATGTAGCTAATTATTCTGTAATGGTTGCACTTAGTAATTACAGTACAACATTGCTTTGCTGTGATGGTGAATCTATTTTCAAATTTCAAACGTGCATCTATCAATTCCTGCCAATTTCAAGGTGCCAAAATGGATTTGGGCCTGAGCTAAAGAGCTTAACATGTAATTATGTAGATATGCAGTGTGTAATTAAAATGAAAATATTCAGTGTAGCATTGAACAGTATTTTTTATATTCTGACATTTAAGCAGCATTATTTTCATAAATGCGATGCAAACTGTATTTTGTTCTCTTAAATGCATTTTAAAGAACGACACCATGATAATCATCTAATTTCTTTAATCTGCTGAAATCAAAAGGAATCTAGTAATCAGATGTTAAAATCACATGAAATGTAAACAATTTTGGTTAAATATATTTCAGTATTCTTGATAAAATCCAAATCTAAAAATCAATGACAGGAAATAGGAAATTGCTCAATTATTAAACAGTTGGTCTGCATACACAGACATTGTTTTCTCCACCCTTCACCATCCTCAGTAGCCCAAAATATTTGACCTTCAATTATTCATGGCTGTGATGATAGACTGAAGTTAAATGATCCCAGTTTCTCGGTCTAGAAATGTTGGCTGACCTGCTTTGTACTTACGCATTTTTATTTTTTATGTTTACACAAGATATTTAAGAATGCAGACCTACAGCTTGGTCGTCTTAAAACAAGATTAAAAGGAGAACAAAGACAGGGAGGTTCAGGGAGGCAATTTCACATCTTGGAACTTCAGCAAGCTAAGGCACAATCACAGAATGACTGATGCAAATTCAAGTAGTACAGTTTTAGAACCAAAGCCTGTAGTACAAGAGGGCCATATAACTATTTCCCTACCAAGGTTGATATCCATCCCATAATAGGAAAATAATAGCTTGAGAAGCCAACAGTTTTTCACAAGTGTTCTGAGCAAGAGAAAGCATCCTCATTCTCTCAATTTAATAATTGCAGACCCAATAGTTCTCGCTTCCAAGCACTTAATTTTTTTTAAATGTTGCAATAACATCTTGTTTCCTGATTTGACATTGAAAATCTGGAGTTTGCTAAATATATTTGCAAAACACGAACCTGTCGTTCACGTTGAAGTACTGAACCACTGGATGGCGCCAGCAATGGCTGTCTCACCAACAGTCTGTCTGTCCCTTCCTTCTTTGTTGTTTTATAGTATGTGTTAAATTATGTTTTAATGTTCTTTAGCTTGTTTTATGTGGTGGGTGGGAAACTTAAAAAAACATCTCTCACCTCGACAGAGATACGAATTTTTTCCGTATCGCATCTCTGTCCGCACTGCGGCCTAACATCGAGGAGTTGGCGGCCTCTGCTGGAGACCGACTTCGGGAGCTCCAACCGCGGGAGCCTGCGGACTCACCATCGTGGAGCTCGCGATCCATGTCTGGGATCGACCTCTGAGCTCCAACTGTGGTGTCTGCGGACTTTGGAGCTCACGGTCCCTAGTTAGAGACGGACTTCGGGAGATCCAAACCGCAGGGGTTTCAATCGCCCCGACTGTAGAAGGTTCGACTGTCCGGACCGCGGGAGAATAAAGAGGGAAAAAGATTAGACTTTATTGCCTTCCATCACAGTGAGGCATGTGGGGAGTCCACTGTGGTGGATGTTTATGTTAAATATTATGTAGTTGTGTGTCTTGTCACTTATTTTTAGTATAGTTGGATAGTAAATCAAATATCACTGTACATTAATTGCTACACGTGACAATAAAAGACCTTTGAAACCTTTGACATACTAGAGTTCATTTTTAAATTGCGGCACAGAAATGGGAAAATGTAATTCTTTACTTAAATTCAGTCATAACATAAATCCATTCAGTCCACCCAAACAGATAGATGAGTGGATATCAGAGGCAGAAAAAGCCATTAGAGACATCTTTGATGAAAAACAGAAAATAAATAATTGAATTCTAGGGAGAGTACCAAAATAACTGTGCGGCAAGTGAGCAGATAAAAAAAAAGGGTATGAAGATATCACAGCCTGGTCATGCCATTTTTTCTTAAAGCACAAGATATTAGACTGATTGAGAAAAAAAAACTAGACAATAAACCTCCTGCAGTGCCCTAAAGGCTATAAACCTGCAAAGGTTTTAGATATGATCTCTTAAAGAAATGCAAAATTATACATTTGTGTAACAAATTCAGAGCATACTTCAAATTTAAGCAATAATTATAACTACTGGATTTACAAGTATTTCATAAAATTCTAAAAACCCCAATCTAAATTCTACAAAACATTGTTAGTAACTGTCAAGTACTTAAACTCAGGTCAGATTGAACATTTCCAGAACTTTGTAATTGCAATAACTTCTGTGGAAGTGCCCATATCTTTTAAAAGCTGGATACACATTTCCAGTAAACGATTTGTAGTTTTTTTTTTTTTTTTTTTTTTTTTTATCAACTGCTCCCAAATAAAGTGGAAATGCTGATGTAGATATCTAGAAAAAAGCATTCGGCCCTTCGATACACCCAGGTTCCATATCATGGGATCAAACGTATCCTGCCTTCTCTCCATACCCCCTGATCCCCTTAGCAGGCCACATCTAACTCCCTCTTTTTTTTTAACTTTACCCTCTATCAGCTGCTCCAAAAAAAGTTTTCTCATCTCGGTTGAAAATTTCCCCTTTATCCTTAAGCTGATGTCTGCCTGGAGAAGGTGTTTTTGGTTCCTAGTATTAGTAACCATCATGATTAACACTGCACATGAAGGTTGAAATTACACATCCTATTTTACATAAACGATGATTCCCTTAGAAGATATTCAATCTCAAAGCAGTGAGAGTCACGAAAAGCATGTTGGAAGAGGAGAGTTATACCACTTAAAGTAACAGATACTGAAATCTTTATCTAGTGGCCAAGATTTTGCAAAGTACTCAATTAATTTAAAGATGTTACTAACTGCAAATATCATTAGCAAAGTCAAATCATCAAGAACGATGTTGCTGTACTAAGGGATAGCCAAGTCTATCCCTCATTGCTGGCAGCTGATGGGAAGCGGCTGCAAAAGGACAGCACCACTGGGGGGGGGGGGGGGGGGGGGGAGTAGTTCCTTTCACAGCATGTGGCGAGTCTGGCCCGGGTCAGTACGGGCAGGAGCTTTGAGAAAGAGGGGGTCGGGGATCTGCCAGCAACTCGATCACTTCTGTGCCAGTGCTCTTGAGCTGGTCCCTACATTGAAAGACATGGACCAGGAAGTGAATGCCATGCAGTGTCACTCAAAATTAACGGTTGCCCGGGTGCCAATGGCCACCTAACGTCCCGCCAGGCAACCGAAAGGTTGTGTCATTTTGCCTGGCTTGGCAAGCACCCAGGACACTGTCTCTCACTCTGTCACTCCCTGTCTGCGCTCGCCATCCGTATCCGGGTCACTGCTCTCCGCTCATCCCCCGGCACGGCTGGCCGCCTTGCACATGCGCACTGCTACGGCCAGCACATCCTCCCCCTGCACATGCGCACAACCACGGCCAGCACATCATTGGCCGCTCTGCATATGCGCACCGCCACGGCAACTGGTCGGCGCTGGACACTTTTTCCCTCACTTTGAATTGTGGAAGATCTGGCCATCATTGCTGTCCGGTCGCCGCCTCGCCGCGACTGCTGAAAACCAACACAGAATCACTTCCTGGAGCTGGAGTAACTCCCTGGAATAACTCTTGCTTCTGGTTTCCTGGTCCTCCAAAAATATTCTAAATGGAATTTAAACTGTAGGTGGTGGAGGGTCCATCACCAAACTCCAAACTGAACAAAACAGCCTATTGCATTTTATCTGTTTATTTATTGTGTATATATATGGTCTATGGTATATAAACACACTGAACTTTTATCTCCTGTTCTGTATTATGTATATATATTTTGTTGTGCTGCAGCAAGCAAGAATTTCATTGTCCTATCTGGGACACATGACAATAAAATTCTCTTGACTCGGACTTAAGCAAAAAAGGGGTTCTTGGGGAAAAAAGAGCTACCTTAAATTTAGTTGCGTCAGGTTTGGTAACTATGCAAGGGTGAAGACAATTCCATGCTTTAATTGTGCGGGAGAACTCCATGAAGCAGCCAGCCAATATGGATAGAAGAAATTGGGTGATGTTTCGGGTAGAGACCCTTCTTTAGACTCCCTCTGGTTTTAGTGTTTTTAGTTTAATTTAAAGATACAGCGTGGAAACAAGCCCTTCGGCCCACGCCGATCACCCGTACACTAGTTCTAACTCACACATTAGCGACGTAAGTCAAGAGTCAAGAGTGTTTTATTCTCACTTCCCAGTTAGATCAATGAAATCCTTACTTGCAGCAGCACAACAATAGACATTAGACCATAGATGCAGGAGTAGGCCATTCGGCCCTTCGAGCCAGCACCGCCATTCAATGTAATCATGGCTGATCATCCGCAATCAGTACCCCGTTCCTGTCGTCTCCCCATATCCTCCGACTCCGCTATCTTTAAGAGCCCTATCTGGCTCTTGTTTCCTGCCTGCCAACCAATTTTCTATTCATGTCAGCACTCTACCCCCAATACCATGTGCCCTAATTTTGCCCACTAATCTCCTATGTGGGACCTTATCAAATGCTGTCTGAAAATCCAGGTACACTACATCCACTGGCTCTCCTTTGTCCATTTTCCTAGTTGCACCCTCAGAAAATTCCAGAAGATTAGTCAAGCATGATTTCCCCTTCATAAATCCATGCTGACTCGGACCGATCCTGTTACTGCTATCCAAATGTGCTGCTATTTCATCTTTTCTAATTGACTCCAGCACCTTCCCCACCACCGATGTCAGGCTAACTGGTCTATAATTCTCTGTTTTGTCTCTCCCGCCTTTCTTAAAATGTGGATAACATTAGCTACCCTCCAATCCACAGGAACTGATCCTGAGTCTATAGAACATTGGAAAATTATCACCAATGCATCCACGATTTCTAGAGCCACTTCCTTAAGTACCCTGGGATGCAGACCATCAGGCCCTGGGGATTTATCAGCCTTCAGTCCCATCAATCTACCCAACACCATTTCCTGCCTAATGTGGATTTCCTTCAGTTCCTCTGTCACCCCAGATCCTCTGGCCACTATTATATCAGGAAGGCTGTTTGTGTCCTCCTCAGAATATGTACACATAGTACTCTGTAAACAATGTTATAAACGAGTAAACAAAACGGTGTATATTTTTATATAAATATATAACTATCTGTGTGTGTGTGTGTGTGTGTGTGTGTGTGTGTGTGTGTGTGTGTGTGTGTGTGTGTGTGTGTGTGTGTGTGTGTGTAATATACATATATACCCACACACGATTTCCCTCCTGGGATTAATAAAGTTCTATCTTATAGTATCGTGTGTGTAGGAAGGAACTGCAGATGCTGGTTTAAACTGAAGATAGACACAAAAAGATGAGGAGTAACTCAACAGGTCAGACAGAATCTCTGGACAAAAGGAAAATATTAAATTTTGGGTTTTGTTTGAAAAAGGTTCCTGCACACCTTTGGAATGTGGAAGGAAATAAGAGCACCCAGAGAAAATCCATGTGATCAACGGTAAAAGGAGCAAACTCTATACAGACAGCACCCATATTCAGGATCAATTCCGGGTCTCTGGCACTTTTAGACAGCAACTTTATGGCCAATGTACTGCCCAATAGCCCTGAACTGAATTAAAACATACAGTAGCTGTAAGGGGGACATAGCGTCACTTGGAGATTTAAGACCGAAATGGATATTTTCAATTCTTTGGTAACCAAAGTTATCAACGTATAATTTTTGTGTGTTCGAAAACAAAATATAGTGGCACAGATGGTAGACTTGCTGCCTCGCACGCCAGAGATCTGTGTTCAATCGTGTCCTCGGGCACTGTCTGTGTTGAATTTGCACATTCTCCCTGCAAGCATGTGGATTTCTTCCCACATCCCAAAGACGCATTGGCTTTGTAGGTTAACTTGGCTCTGTAAAATTGCCCCTAATGTGTAGGGAGTGGATGAGAAAAGTGGCATAACAGAAGTGTGAATGGGTAGACAAGAATGCTGGAGAAACTCAGATTCGAGGCAGCATCTATGATAACGAAATAGGGACGTTTCGGGTGAGAGTGCTGATGTGAGCCACTGGGACATCAGGAAAGAAAGAGGTTATTGCTGGGAAGGGGAAGCGCAGGGCTGAAATTGGAGGGTACCGTGGGGTGCTGAAGCGAGGTGCTGCTCTCCAATTACGGTGGGCCTCACTCTGGCCATGGAAGAGGCCCAGGACAGAAAGGTCGGATTCGGAATTGATGGGGAGGTTGAAGTGCTGAGCCACTGGGACATCAGGTTGGTTATTGCGAAGCGCGCGGAGGTGTTGGGCGAAGCGATCTCCAAGCCTGCGCTTGGTATCACCGAGGTTGATCATATGCTGAATAATCCAACCACATATGTTTGGAAGTGGACAGAAATAACAGAAATTGCATTCATTGCAATGTGTAAAGAGTTGAGATACTGTATTATAATTTTGCTGTATGTCATTGTGGTATGTATCATGTCTTAATTGTTGAAAATGTTTAATTTGTGACTTTGAGACAGAAATAATACGTGAATGCTTCATTGAGCATAATTCTGATTGTTAACTACGCACTTCGTCCGAGCACATTATCACACGCGTTTTGCAAGCCGTCTTAAATGACCACCTAAACTGTCATTTGGCAACTTAAAAAGCTGCCAAGGTTGCCCGGCTGTTAACAGAGAAAAAAAGTGAGAGCCCTGCATGTCCTGCTCCCGGCGGCAGATGGAATTTAAGGACCGGCGGCCGCTCGCAGCCACCCGAGCTACTTCCCTCCCCGGCCACGATGCGGTGGTTCCGCGCCCGGAGTGCCGTAGCAGCAGTGAGTGAGGGAGTTGCTGGCATGATCCCCGACCCCCTCCTTCGCAACGCTCCTGTCCGTGCTGACCTGGGCCAGACTGCCCACATAATGTGAAAGAAACTCTCCCCCCAATTGATTCCTTGAACTAGTATTGTCGTTCAATAAGATCACAACCGATTCAACTTGTCCCGGTGTGCTCCCATTTTTCCCCACCATCCCTCCACCTGCTGTCACCCTCCATCCACCACCCATTCAGAATGGAGGATACCTGGATGCCTTGGGCAAATTGAATTGTAACTTTCCTTTATATTTTATTTTTTAGAGCGTGAGAAATTTCTGTGTCCCGCCAGCCTTTTTTCAAAATTTAGCAACTCAAAATGGGGGTGCGTCTTCATTGCCAGGAAATACTGTAGTTAAAATTAGGTTAAACATCTACTTTTGATCTAGACTCCATAAATAGAAGACTGAATGAAGATATTTTAGCAATTTGCTAATGTTAAATGTTCCAACAACTTAGGCTGGACTATGATAAATACAGTAGTAAAGCGTGCAGGTCAAGAAAATGTTGCATATTCTTTTTCTACATTTTCAATCTCGACATAGTCAAAGTATCACAATGACAGCAATAGATTTTAAAAACATCCTATTTTACACAATTTTGTAAAGCCCAAGTATGTGAATCTATACACGAAGGTAAGGTTGGAAAATGACAGTCATTAATGTGCTTTTCAAATCTACGTTACAATACAAAAGGTACAAAAATCTTTGACGCTCACCATTCCATTCTTTTTGTGATAGTAGCTGAGGACAGGGAAACGACCACCTTGGCGAAACGTAGCAACTTTTTTCAGAATCTCATCGTCAATTGATTTTGGCACCATGACAATGGGAGGATAGGACGGGCAGACATTGAAATCTTTGTTAACATAACTAAGACGCCATTCATCTGTCTGATGGAAGGAATGACAGTTATTTTAAATTTAATATGTTCCCTTACAAATTAAAGAATTGCAACATTAACAGACTATTTCAGGTTTCTGAAAGGTTTTACATTTTACACCAGCGATTTTTTGGAGAAGTAATGTTTGCAAAGAAACAGCTGTGCATACATGCAGAAAAATTAACATTGTTTATAGCTTCAAATGGTAAAAAGGTTTTTCCTGAACACAAATTTCTCAAAAATAATCTTTCTGGAGAAAAAGAGTCGAAGCAAACTTGGATCATCCAACCAAAAGAAAATCCTGTCCTATTCCCAAGATTATGCTTAAATTACAATAGAATATTTCTTTAAAATAGTCTTCATCAGCTCTTCTTAACAGCATGCTTGTGGCAAGCAAAGCAGTGTTAAAACGCTTTATGCTTTCAAGCAACACTAAAGGTTGACCTGTTTAAGGGAAATAAAACAACTATGTAGAAATATTCTCTTCCCATATTTGACAGCAAACATTTTATATCACAGCACCATTACCAGTGGTATGTGCAATTCAGCCATTTTTGGAACAACTGCTTTGCTTAAGCCAGGTAAATGTATGGTATGGTACTTCATTTGTAACATGTGAAAATCGCTTTTGTTTGTAGTACAGTACACGTAACACCATAGATAAGCACTGTACAAGAGTTGCCAGTTTGGTGGCATATTCAAGTCCCAGTTGTAAGTGCAGAGGCCTTGCAATAACTGTGAAGGCCCATTGTCCTGGCTGTGTTGCGGCGTCAGCCTGGCCAAGCATAGCTATGGTGTCCTCCGCCGCTGCTCCACACTGTAGGCCATATCCAGTCCACGTGTTTGGCCTCTTGGACCAGCTGAGCCTCAGGCAGCAGCAGGGCCTCCAGCTGTCCGCTCCACCATCGAGGCGGCACTACCTCCCGTAGCTTGTCTGTCCACTGGCCATCTAAGTGGGTCCGGGGTCTTCGATCCACAGTGGCGAGCCGGGTCACCAGGTGTGTTCTCAGTCCACGACACAGGTCCTCGATCTACAGTGGCCAGGCTGGGCCTACCGGGTGGATTTCGGTCTTCGACGCGGGTCCCCCATCCAAAGCGGGCAGGTCGGGCCTACCGGACAGTTCCCGGCGGGTGAGTCCCCTACCAGGAGGGAAGATCCGCCGACTGCAGTGGTCAAGTTCCCTGGACTCTGGCAGGCACGCTGCACCTTCCGCACGGGTCTGCTGTCTACAGGTCGCAACTCATGCCACGCGCACGGCTCCACAGGATATGTTGAAGTGACACAAAGTGCTGGAGTAACAGTGGAACAAGCCTGCAATTTGTGTCGTTTGTTTGTAAACCAGCATCTGCAGTTCCTGGTACCCAAATGTTGAAGTGATATTGAAACCTGGAAATGGGTTCCACCCGACAACTTCCTGGATATTTCCCCCAGTACATCATCCACTTCCTAACTTGCACACAAGCATGTCGTTGCCAATTACTTAAATGGAAGTATCCATGTTTTCGCTAGTATATCTGCTGCTCTCCTTACTTCAGCCCTCAATCATTTCCACATTCAGCCAATCATGGTCCATCAGCACATTCTTCAGACTCGCTAGCCAGCCCTTTCCTATGGTCAAACCACTGCCCTAATCTGCAAGAAACCCAAGAACTCAGTCCATCATGAATTTGGCAATTTTCATTTCTCACAACAGATCAGCAACATGTACTAGCTTCCCAATACATTTTCTTCTTCGTCTTGCGTTTGAGGCAACAGAGGCTATGTAACGCCTTCCAGGCACTTTAGCCCGTTCAATGTGCTGTTGTCGAGGGCCGTGAGGTCTACCCCTCCACCAGGGGACGGAGGACAGCGCAGTCGAAAATGACGTTCTGCTCTGTTTGCTGGTCTGCTCCACACACGCAGGCTGCTGATGAACTCAGCCTCCAGCGATGCATGTTGGCGTTGAACCGGCCGACCCCTGTACGGAGCCGGTTCAGGGCAACCCACTCTTTGCGGGGCAAGCTCGAGCCAGGTGGGGCTGTGGTGTTCGGTACAACAGTGAATTTGCGGAGGTCGTGAAGTCTGTTCCCGGCTGGTTCTCCATGCTCGTAGTCCTTGTGTGGTGAAACCGGAGCCACAGAGGGTCGCTGCGTTACGGGAGAAGGGGCAACGAGATGACAGGCGTTGAGGTTCCAGTTGCTGTGAGTCTTGGGCAAGGTGGTGCAAAGGATGTTTGGCATCCGATGGGGCCTTGCACACCAGCCTGTGGGTGAAGTACTCTCTGCGAAGCTTGGCGGTTGCGATACCTGCGAGCACTGGCAGAAGATCCGTTGGAATAGGGTCGTATGCCGCCGGTGATGATCCGCATGGTGTCGTTGAGGATGGCGTCTTGCTTGCCAGTATGAACGCTGTGGCACCATGCTGGGGCGGCGTACAGCGATGCTGGATACATTTTGAGATCTTTTGTCGAGAATTTTCTGTGATCTTTACCATCCAGCTCACAATTGCCTCAATCACAACGTACAAACCTAGATTAGCATAATTTGTTATGGCTTTACCCTGTGTATACAAAAATCCTTATTGTGGCCAGGAAATCTTCATTAGTGATAAATATTTCATAAACTGATTTTGTTTTTGCATGACACATTTACATGAAGGCCCAAGCAAAAAATAATCAAGAACATCTGTGAATAGCCACCTTCAGAAATTTATATAACATCACATGTGATTGAATGGACCATTTCTGTTCCCAAGAATCTAACAGCAATTCCAGTAATTTCAAATAGTTCAACAATCTTGCATTTTGCAATCAAAATGGTTGAAAACTAAAAACACATAAAATTCTACAACAAATGCATGTATTGAATATGTAACCTACTTTATTTTTGAAAGTGTGGACTCACCATTGCAGACAGCAAAGTGTACTCATGCTCTGGGAGGAAGGAGTGCCAGCCATCTTCTAAGACCTCAAACATAGGTCGATAAAAGAAAGGATACATTAACGTAGTGGAATCCAAAGTGGACAAAGCCTTAAAGGAAAACAAGGAAATAAAATTTACAAATTCAATTGACAAGACAATTCCATCATGTTTTTGCAACACCTGCATTCAGCAGATGTGTAAATGAGTCTACAATTGTAAATGCTTTTGTGACAATGCTGTATTTTTGTTTGATTAAATCAAATTGCAGTACACTAAACATAGAAACATAGAAATTAGGTGCAGGAGTAGGCCATTCGGCCCTTCGAGCCTGCACCGCCATTCAATATGATCATGGCTGATCATCCAACTCAGTATCCCGTACCTGCCTTCTCTCCATACCCTCTGATCCCCTTGGCCACAAGGGCCACATCTAACTCCCTCTTAAATATAGCCCAATGAACTGGCCTCAACTACCCTCTGTGGCAGAGAGTTCCAGAGATTCACCACTCTCTGTGTGAAAAAAGTTCTCCTCATCTCGGTTTTAAAGGATTTCCCCCTTATCCTTAAGCTGTGACCCCTTGTCCTGGACTTCCCCAACATCGGGAACAATCTTCCTGCATCTAGCCTGTCCAACCCCTTAAGAATTTTGTAAGTTTCTATAAGATCCCCTCTCAATCTCCTAAATTCTAGAGAGTATAAACCAAGTCTATCCAGTCTTTCTTGGGTTTCATAAGACAGTCCTGACATCCCAGGAATCAGTCTGGTGAACCTTCTCTGCACTCCCTCTATGGCAATAATGTCCTTCCTCAGATTTGGAGACCAAAACTGCACGCAATACTCCAGGTGTGGCCTCACCAAGACCCTATACAACTGCAGTAGAACCTCCCTGCTCCTATACTCAAATCCTCTTGCTATGAAAGCCAACATGCCATTCGCTTTCTTTACTGCCTGCTGCACCTGCATGCCTACCTTCAATGACTGGTGTACCATGACACCCAGGTCTCGCTGCATCTCCCCCTTTCCCAATCGGCCACCGATTAGATAATAATCTGCTTTCCCGTTTTTGGCACCAAAATGGATAACCTCACATTTATCCACATTAAACTGCATCTGCCAAACATTTGCCCACTCACCCAGCCTACCCAAGTCACCTTGCAGTCTCCTAGCATCCTCCTCACACCTAACACTAAAACCCCATACATATTACTGCAGATGTCACGAAAGATGAACATGAACAAAGGCCCAGCTGCCTAGCCTTCCAGGCCAACTTCAATGTTCCAACACCAAATAACTTGGTTCCATTTATTAGCAAGCACAAACTAGGAACGGAAGAATGAATAGTACATCCCTGGGAGTTGTCTCACAGGATTAAGTTTTAGAATACTTATTCACATCTATTTCCAATTGTATAACAATATCCGACTGTGTCTATGCCTCAAATTATCACTTGCAGAAACTCTTGTCCATCATCTTCCCATGGTCATCCAGGGAGTGGATACACTGGAGCATTATGGGTTGAACTAAAAAAATGAGGAGGAATTACTCTAATGGGATAATGACATTAGATATGTGGACAGATAATGGAAGGATGCAAATCCATATGGTGAGTTTTCCCCAATATTGACCGGGTCTTAATCAGGCCAAGAGGATTAGACGGAGCAGAGTTTATTAGTGTATCCAAGATTAAGGTTTCCTTAAACAACAAGTTGATATCCAACTCAAGGAGGAACCATACTGGACCTTGTATGGGGGAAACGAGTCTGGCCAGGTGACTGGTGTTGCAGTGGAAGAGAAATTTGGAAGAAGAGTGATCACAATTCCATAAGTTGTAAGATTGTGTTGAACAGGGATAGGCCTGGATGTTGGAGAAGGTACTTATTTGAAGCAAGGCAGATTACAGTGTCATTAGGCAGGAGTTAGGAGGGTAAATTGGGAGTAGTTGTTATTGGGCAAATCCACAGACTTATGTCACATCCAAATACTACGTGAAAGTCATTTAAAGGCTAGCTGATCAATGTGCACGATCAGCATGTTCCAGGAAGGAGAGATAAGGACAGCAAGATAAGGGAAGCGTGGATGGCCAAGGAGATTGTAATGTTAGCCAGGAAGAAAAAAAGGAATCACATGTCAGGTTTCAGAAAGTGGCATCAGACCTGGCTCATGAGGAATATAAAGCCATCTCGAGTGGGGGATTAGAAGGTCCAAAAGGGGTCATGAAATGCAATTGGCGAGACAGATTAAGAAAAAATCCAAAGGATTTCCATACACATTAAAAATAAGAGAGTGCCCAGAGAGAAAGTGGGACCACTTTAAAGTTAAGGGAGGGAATCTATGCTTTGAGTCAGAGGATGTAGGTGAGGTACTAAACAAGTTTGAGATTGAGAAAGATTTAGAACTTGCTTATTCATAGAGGTAGAGGGTTGTGGTGGAAGGTATATGTTCTGTCTGGAGTTCTGTGACCAGTGGAGTTCTGCAGGGATCTGGGCTGGAACCTCTGCTTGTGGGTCGGTGGGGGCGTTGTGAGACGGCTGCCCTGCCAGCAGCGTGTTAGCCAATTCTACTTTTTTGTTTTTTTTAGTATGTCCAAATGTTTGTTTTAATGTCTCTTGGTGTGTCTTGTGTGGGCGGGGGGTGGGGAGAGGGGGTAGGGGGGGGGGGGGAAACCGCTTTTGGTCACCTCCTCCACGGAGAGGCTACTTTTCCCATGTCACCTCCCTCGTGGCCTAACAACAGATTGGTGCGGCCTTTCCCGGAGACGGGCCCGGAGCTTCAGCAGCGGGCGCAGCGTGAACTTTTCATCAAGGAGCACTCGCCGGGGATCGCCAGAAGAGAGTGCTCCGATCGCTGGCCCGCGGCAGCCTGAAGCCGTGGTCTACGGAGATTCCAGCTGGCGCGGCGTCCGGATCCTGGGATCCCATGTTGCGGACCCCGGACGAGAAGAGCTCCGACCGTCTGACCTCGACCTACATCATCCAGAAGCCGCGGACTGCGGTGCTTCTAACCGCGGGCGTGAATGGGACTTGCCATCCGGAGCGGGATCCCTCACCAGGGATCCCTGGAGAAGAGCTCCGACCGCCGGCCCACAGCCTGCAACAGCTTGAAGCCGCGGTCTGCGGTGCTTCTAGCCGCCGGTGCGGCGGGGACTTACTTACTTACCATCCGGAGCTGGATTCCCTCTCCGGGAATCCCTGGAGAAGAGCTCTGACCGCCGGCCTGCGGCCTACGTTATCTTCAAGCCGTAGTCTCCGGTAGGGAAGCACCGATTCGGGACTTACCTTGCCTGTACATCTGGCTGCCCGCAGCAGCGACTGCGGAGGTGTATGATCCCGACCACGGGGGAAAAAAATGGAGGAGTTCGGACTAAACTTTGTGCCTTCTACCACAGTGATGAATGCTTTAGTGGATGTTTTGTGTTAAATTTTTTATTGTGTACTGCGTGTTCTTTTTTTATTGTACCGCTGCTGGCAAGTTCATTTCACTGCACTTCATTGTGTGACAAATAAACCTGACTATTGACTACTATTGTGATATACATAAATTATTTGGACGTAAATGTAGATTGTTGGTGAGTTAATTTATTGACGAACCAAAATTGGAGGAGTTGCAAACAGTGACGAGTGCTATCAGCAGATACAACGGGATATAGATTAGCTGCAACAGTGGGTGGAGAAATGGCAGATAGAATTTAACCTGAGCAGTGTGAGGTGTTGCATTTTGAGAAGTTGAATGCAAGTATATAGTTAATGGCAAGACCCTTAACAGCAATGATGTGAGGAGGGATCTTGGAGTCCAAGTTCAAAGTTCACTAAAGGTAGCAGCACAAATAGTTAGGGTGGTAAAGAAGGCATATGGTCTGCTTGCCTTCATTGCTTGAGGCATTGAATACAAGTCATGAGGCAGTTATATAGGACTATGGTTAGGCCACATTTGGAGTATTGCGTGCCATTCTGGTCGCCCCATTACAGGGCAGATGTGAAGGCTTCTGAGAGGGTGCGGTGGTTTACCAGAATGCTGCCTGAATTAGAGGGTTTCAGCTCAAAAGAGGTTGGATAGACTTGGATTGTTTTCTTGGAACATCGGAGGTTGACGGGAGACATGACAGAAGAATATAAAATTATGAGAGGCATAGATAGGGTAGACAGTCAGAACCTTCCCTCCCATGGTGGAAATGTTCATAACTAGAAGGCATAGCTGTATAGGTGAGGGGTGGAAAGTTTAAATGGAGATGTGCCAGGCGGTTTTTTTTGTTTTTTTAAAAGAATGGTAAGGGCCTGGAATACATTGTCAGGGGTGGTAGTGGGGGCAGATATGAAAGGGGCATTTAAGAGGTTGATAGGCACAGGTTCATAAGCCATAGGAGCAGAGTTAGGCCTTTCAGCCCATTGAGTCTACCGTTATTTAATCATGGCCCATTTATCTTTCCCCCTCAATCCCATTCTTCTGCCTTCTCCCCAAAACCTTTCACATCCTCAATACTCAAGAATCTGTCAATCTCTGCTTTAAAAATATCCAATGATTTGGCCTCCACAGCTGTCTGTGGCAGTGAATCCCACAGATTCACCACTCTCTGACTAAAGTAGTGCAGGGATAGAGGGATATGAATCAAGTACAGACAGATGAGATCAGTTTGATGAGGCATCAAAATTCCAGGTCCTGTGCTGTACAGTTCCATGTAACTTCATACTTCTGCCCTTGAGATTTCCAATTAACTCTTGGGTAATCTCTTTCATTGGCCAATGCTTAAACAAAGATTCAATTTTAAAGCTCACACTTTTAACTCCCTTTCTTGCCTTCTTCCTCCGCATATCTAATATACTCCATACCAACAATCCTTGAACTCAAGGTCAATTCACCCTTCTAAATTCTGGCTGAATGTTCAGCCTCGCGATTGAATCACTCCCGTACAAACAGTCATACCTTTAATTAATTAGTCTTGGAAGCCTTTCCCCGAACCTCTGCCTTTCTAGCTTTCCAACTTTAAACTACCACTTAAGCCGACCTCTCCCTATTCTTCCCCAATATCAACTCATGCGATATATTGCCACATTTAGGGCCGCACAGTGGCACAACGGTGTATTGCTGCCCTACAACATCAGAGACATCTGATACAACATCAGTTCAATCCTGACTACAGGCGCTATCTGTACATTCTTTCTGTGACCAGATAGGTTTTCACCAAGTGCTCTGGTTTCCATCCCGCTTCTCCTCCAAAGATGTCCAGATTTGTAGGTTGGCTTCTGTAAATTGTCCCTAGTGCATAGGATAATGTTAGTTTATGGGGTGATCGCAGGTCAGCTTCGACAGGCCCGCCCCCAAGGGCCTGTCTCCATGCTATATATCTAAAGTCTTAAAGTCTGACCAATAGACCACAATTAATGAGGATAGTCATTGACGACCAAGAGACGAGTCAAGAGACCTGGATCCACTTCAACTTGCCCAATGACACAATAGATGCCATTTCACTGACTACATCTCCAAGTTCTGAGACCTAGCCCTTTGTACCACCCTTTGGAACCGGTTCAGACTTCAAATCAGCAAGGTTTAGTAACAACATCTACTCCTCATTATCAACAAAGATGCACCTCAGGCCTCTGTGCTTAGCTCTCTGCTCTACTCTCTTTACACCTTTGACTGTGTGACTAAACACAGCTCCAAATCCATCTACAAATTCACCAACTGTTGTTGGCCAAATAATGGGTGATGATGAGTCAGTAGAGATAGAACACATAGTTGAGTGGCACCACAAAAACAACCTTTCGCTCAATATCAACAAACCAAGGAACCAATTGAGTTGGGAAACCACACGCCAGTTTTCACTGCAGGTCAGCAATGGACAGATATTCTTGGGTGTTAACATCTCAGCTGACCTGTCGGGCCTAGCACATAGATGCAATGACAAAGGTGGTGTACCAGCACCTCCCATAAATTTAAAGATTTTCTGCACATCAGAAAATACAAATCTCTACAGATGCACTGTAAAAACGACCCTCCCTGGTATCATCCTGTATCCTGACTGGTTGCTTCATGGTCTGTTACAGTAATTACAATTCACAGAAACGCAAGCTGCAGCAAAGAGTGGTCGACTCAGCCAGGATCACAGACATTGCACTCCCTGCCATCGAAAGGATCTATATATGACATTATCACATCAGCGGCAACTGCTATCAACGATACTCTCCACCTGGGCAATGCCCCCTTCTCATTACTACCACCAGACAGGAGATATAGAAATAGACCTACACCGCCTGTTTCAGGAATATCTACTTTCCTGTAACCATCAGGTTCTTGAACTGCAACCTGTACAACCCTACCCTATCTTGGCAATGGAATACTACAAACAACCTCTTGTATTACGATTGATTTGTTTTCCTAATTGTATTGCAAGAATGTGTGTGTCCCCCCGTCCTGCATAATTTATGCACAATTTATGTTTTATGCGTTGTCCAAGTCTGTGCCAGAAATGCTGCTGCAAGCAAGATTTTTATGGTACCTGTACTTCACCGCACCTGTGCATAGAAACTCAATTTGGCTTGAATACAGCTTAGGACAAAACAGGTTTGTCTCCTTTAGCTTGGGCCAATCTTATTTAAATTGTGCCCCAGAAAACAGGTTTGTCTCCTTTAGCTTGGGCCAATTTCATTTGGATTGTGCCCCAGAAAAACAGCACTTTTTATGTACATAAAAAAAAGAATTGAAGGCCACATGACCCCTTGAGATTACAAAGTTATTCAATTAGATAATGCTTAATGTTATCTTGGCCTCGACTCCACTCTCCTACCCAATTCCCATAATCCCAGACACCTGGGAGCTTAAAACAAAAAACGTCAAATTGAATATTAGATACAGACAATAAATGAAGGGTTAGAGAATTCCAGAGATTCATTAGACTCAGCATAAATTCATCTTCAGTTTCAGTTTCAAATGGACAATGCCTTACTCTGAAACACTCTCCAATTAAACACCTCCACCCCACAGGATACATCCTTTCAGAATCAGGCCCCAAGAGCCGTTGGTGAGGGAGGAGTGACCTCCGTGCGGTGAGTTAAACAAGAACCCATCGCGGGGCTTGTTTCAGCAGAGGCCCAGGAGCCGTTGGTGAGGGAGGAGCGACCTCCGTGCGGTGAGTTAAAAAACCCATCGCGGGGCTTTTTCAGCAGAGGCCCAGGAGCCGTTGGTGAGGGAGGAGCGACCTCCGTGCGGTGAGTTAAAAAACCCATCGCGGGGCTTTTTCAGCAGAGGCCCAGGAGCCGTTGGTGAGGGAGGAGGAACCAAAATCTGCAACGTTCCATTCGCAGATCACACTTCAAATTAAGGGGGCTGGTGGAAGCCTCTGATTGGTCGAACGGACTAGTGGAAGCAGCTGATTGGCTTGCATCCCGGGTAAGGCTTTATTGTATTCGGATAAGGGGGAGAATGAGGGCCAGGGCAGTTTACTGTTCTGGATGTCAGATGTGCAAAGGTCATGGAGTCTGAGTGCCCTCCAGCCGTCCACATCTGCGCCAGGTGCGTCGAGATTGGGCTCCTAAGGGACCGTGTTAGGAACCTGGAACAGCAACTCGATGACCTCTGTCTGCTCAGGGAGAGCGAGGAGGTCATAGAAAGGAGTTACAGGGAAGTGGTCACTCCAAGACCACAGGAGACAGAAAACTGGGTCACAGTTAGGAAGGGCAACGGGCAGAGGCGGGGACTGGTGAGTACCCCGGTGCCTGTACACCTTGAAAATAAGTACTCACGTTTGAGTAAGGGTGGGGGAGACAGCCTACCTGGGGGCAGCGAAATTTTAAGAGTACAGAATCTTTATGTCCCTGTTCGGTTGAAAGGAAATAGTAAAAATTGGAAAGAGCCATGGTTTTCAAAGGAAATTGGATACGGTTCGGAAAAAGAGAGAGATCTACAATAATTATAGGCAGCATGGAGTAAATGAGGTGCCTGAGGAGTATAAAGAATGTAAAAAGAATCTTAAGAAAGAAATTAGAAAAGCTAAAAGAAGATACGAGGTTGCGTTGGCAAGTAAGGTGAAAGTAAATCCAAAGGGTTTCTACAGCTATATTAATAGCAAAAGGATAACGAGGGATAAAATTGGTCCATTAGAGAGTCAGAGTGGACAGCTATCTGCAGAGCCAAAAGAGATGGGGGGAGATATTGAACAATTTATTTTCTTCGGTATTCACCAAGGAGAAGGATATTGAATTATGTGAGGTAAGGGAAATAAGTAGAGTAGCTATGGAAGCTATGAGATTCAAAGAAGAGGAAGTACTGACACTTTTGAAAAATATAAAAGTGGATAAGTCTCCAGGTCCGGACAGGATATTCCCTAGGACATTGAGGGACGTTAGTGTAGAAATAGCAGGGGCTATGACAGAAATATTTCAAATGTCATTAGAAACAGGAATAGTACCGGAGGATTGGTGTACTGCGCATGTTGTTCCATTGTTTAAAAAGGGGTCTAAGAGTAAACCTAACAATTATAGACCTGTTAGTTTGACGTCAGTGGTGGGCAAATTAATGGAAAGGACACTTAGAGATTATATATATATAAGCATCTGGATAAACAGGGTCTGATTAGGAACAGTCAACATGGATTTGTGCCTGGGTCATGTTTGACTAATCTTCTTGAATTTTTTGAAGAGGTTACTCGGGAAATTGATGAGGGTAAAGCAGTGGATGTTGTGTATACGGACTTCAGTAAGGCCTTTGACAAGGTTCCTCATGGAAGGTTGGTTAAGAAGGTTCAATGGTTGGGTATTAATGGTGTAGTAGCAAGATGGATTCAACAGTGGCTGAATGGGAGATGCCAGAGAGTAATGGTGGATGGTTGTTTGTCAGGTTGGAGGCCAGTGACTAGTGGTGTGCCACAGGGATCTGTGTTGGGTCCACTGTTGTTTGTCATGTACATCGATGATCTGGATGATGGTGTGGTAAATTGGATTAGTAAGTATGTAGATGATACTAAGATAGGTGGGGTTGTGGATAATGAAGTAGATTTTCAAAGTCTACAGAGAGATTTATGCCAGTTGGAGGAGTGGGCTGAAAGATGGCAGATGGAGTTTAATGCTGATAAGTGTGATGTGCTACATCTTGGCAGGACAAATCAAAATAGGACGTACATGGTAAATGGTAGGGAATTGAAGAATGCAGGTGAACAGAGGGATCTGGGAATAACTGTGCACAGTTCCCTGAAAGTATAATCTCATGTAGATAGGGTGGTAAAGAAAGCTTTTGGTGTGCTGGCCTTTATAAATCAGAGCATTGAGTATAGAAGTTGGGATGTAATGTTAAAATTGTACAAGGCATTGGTGAGGCCAATTCTGGAGTATGGTGTACAATTTTGGTCGCCTAATTATAGGAAGGATGTCAAAAAATAGAGAGCGTACAGAGGAGATTTACTAGAATGTTGCCTGGGTTTCAGCAACTAAGTTACAGAGAAAGGTTGAAGAAGTTAGGGCTTTATTCTTTGGAGCGCAGAAGGTTAAGGGGGGGGGACTTGATAGAGGTCTTTAAAATGATGAGAGGGATAGACAGAGTTGACGTGGATAAGCTTTTCCCACTGAGAGTAGGGAAGATTCAAACAAGGGGACATGACTTGAGAATTAAGGGACTGAAGTTTAGGGGTAACATGAGGGGGAACGTCTTTACTCAGAGAGTGGTGGCTGTGTGGAATGAGCTTCCAGTGAAGGTGGTGGAGGCAGGTTCGTTTTTATCATTTAAAAATAAATTGGATAGTTATATGGACGGGAAAGGAATGGAGGGTTATGGTCTGAGCGCAGGTATATGGGACAAGGGGAGAATACGTGTTTGGCACGGACTAGAAGGGTCGAGATGGCCTGGGATGTCAGGACTGTCTTATGAAGAAAGACTGGATAGACTTGGTTTATACTCTCTAGAATTTAGAAGATTGAGAGGGGATCTTATAGAAACTTACAAAATTCTTAAGGGATTGGACAGGCTAGATGCAGGAAGATTGTTCCCGATGTTGGGGAAGTCCAGGACAAGGGGTCACAGCTTGAGGATAAAGGGGAAATCCTTTAAAACCGAGATGAGAAGAACCTTTTTCACGCAGAGAGTGGTGAATCTCTGGAACTCTCTGCCACAGAGGGTAGTTGAGGCCAGTTCATTGGCTATATTTAAGAGGGAGTTAGATGTGGCCCTTGTGGCTAAGGGGATCAGGGGGTATGGAGAGAAGGCAGGTACGGGATACTGAGTTGGATGATCAGCCATGATCATATTGAATGGCGGTGCAGGCTCGAAGGGCCGAATGGCCTACTCCTGCACCTAATTTCTATGTTCTATGTTTCTATGTTTCCATGCTGTAATTGTTATATGGTTATATTATATGGTTATCCTGCAAAACCCTAAAACCATAGCTATTTCAAAAAGATTCCGACCGCTAAATTCCAATTCCAGTGCGATACGTCCATCCTTATAGAGTAGATGAAAATTGGCCACTATATTCGTATATTCCAAGTGTGGGCTTACTGACATCTCGCATAACCGCTGCAAAACTTCCCAATTTTGTACACCATCCGCTTTGCAATGAAAGCCAGAAACATGTTTTCTTATTTTTTACAGTACCGATATGCTAACTTACTGTATTATTTGCAGGACAATATCTACTAACACTAGCATTTAGCAAACCCCTCACTTTTTAAACAAATTCTGCTTTTCTATTTTATCTACAAACCATTCCATCTGCCATTGTTCTGCTTACTCACTTGGCCCATTTATCTCTTTGCAGTTTATATGCTCCTTTTGACACCTGCCTTGTATTAGCAATGATGCATTGAGTGCTTTAATCCAAAGCAATATCATAAAGATTATTTTACAGCAGGCCATTCAGCCCACTATATCCATGGCAGCTTTGATCCCGTGACACCCTTGAATGCTACCCGAAAATGCTGTGGGTGTAATTGCATGGCCTGGCATGCTGAAAGGTCTACATTTGTAGATTCTTAGTAGCCAAAGATCAATATTTTAAATATTTGAATCATATGGTACTCGTCACAACTTCCCGAATAGAAAAATCATAAAACTTGTTATTCTGCTATCACATAAAATGATTGCTGTCGACCAGTTGGGATTTCAATCAAGGTAACCTCTCATTTTAGAAAATATTCAGTGCTAAACATCTGAAGTTGGTCTTAAATTAACGATGATCCGAACAGATGAACTTACTTTTTGCCATATTCCCTAGGGATATCTATAAAAAATGAATCATTCAAAATTAATGTACACCATTTGGCAATAGTATTTTCCAACATTAGCAAATCATTGCTATGCCAAAAAGTTGTGTTATTAAAAAAACGAACAGAAGGCTGAAATGCAGCTCAGAAGAGTTATTTGCTCTCCTGGTGTATAATTAGAAGCACACGAAAGAGCAACATGTTCCGCTGAATGAACATTAAATCTTTTCAAATTTAGATATTACAGAGGATAACTATTTTAATACTGAAGATATGAAAGTGAATTATGTGTCAAATTAAACTTCTTTTTATGCTTTATCTGATGGGATAAATTAAAGACTTGACTTTTTAAATCTCAAAATTTGTAACATTGCTACAACTTAATTATATTTTCACAGAAATATTTTTTAACTTTGGCCATCAGTACAACCCTGCTCAATCCAGCATATATCAACACTCCTTTTCCTTCATATGATGAACTTCTGTTCTAGACACCCACCCAGCAGAGGAGAGCATGTAGGGATCAACACACATGGATCTGGGGATTTAATCCTAATCCAGTCAGTGAAAAGACATGATTACAATCAACCTACCCAGATGCAAATACAGATGCACTGAAGTGAATTAAACAACTGGTCCAATCAGAATACCCCCTGAAGAGAATGGAAAGGCTACAATAATGAAAGGCATAGGAAGAGTAAATATAGAGAAACTCAGAAGGAGGTGGTGGGGTTGAATGCAGAAGGCATCCAAACATCCATAGCTTCAAAGTAAACGCTTGGAAAATAACAAATCTTATACACTTGTTTAAAAAGTCCTTCTGCGGATCCCCTGGTTCCTCTACACTACCTGCACCCCCATTTATCTTTGTGTCATCCTCAAACTTGGCCACAAAGCCTTCAATTCCCTCATCCAAATCATTGATATACAATGTGAAGAGCAGCGACCCCTAGAGGAAAGTTGGATTACAGTCTTGGACCACAGCAGACCTTCCAGCTGAGAGCGGTTCACATACCTCAGCTAATGCATTTGGTGCTCCTGATGTGACTTCCTTTACATCAGCGAGACCAAAAGAAGGCTTGGTGAATGTTTCGCCAAACACGTGCTCTATCTGCCAAAGTCTGCTGGATCTCCCAACTGCTAATCATTTTAAGTCCCATTCCCAGCCTGCCTTTTCTGTCCTCCATTGCTAGAGAGAGGCCACACGCAAACACACCACCATATACTCTCCACATGGGTAGCTTACAATCCAATGGTATGAATTCTGAATTCTCCAATTTTAAGAATTATCCTCCTCCCTTTACTGTGCCACCTCCCCTCCAGTGCGCACCCATTTCTCCCACTATCCCACCCCATCCTCCCCTCCACAGTTCACTTCCATCTTTATCTCTGGGCTTACATCTCACTTCTCTTGTCTTCATTGAACACCCATTTGTTTCCTCTTTGTCACTATTTCCACCCATCTGTCAAAACCTTCCTCACCTGTATCCACCCATCAGTTGCGAGATTTTGTCACAACGCCAAATTATTTTCCAGCTTTCTCCTCCCTACTAGTCACCTGAAATGCACCTATCCTGAAATACTGCCTGAATTATTCCTACACTTTGTGCTTTGCTCAAGATTCCAGCATCTGCATTTCCATGTGTCTAGATTATATTCTATAGTACAGCGATACCGTGACAATCATTGCTACATAATACAGTAGCTGCACCTGCATGCCTACTGTAGTAGTCATCAATGCATGTTGTAAGCTAAACTTGGACGATTTGACATTGAACACCTAGCAACTTGAAATCTTTTATTTATATAAAGAAAATCAAAAAGACCCTGAATTTGAAAATATAATAATTATTAGGTATAATAATTTTTCAGCACATTTTAATACTGTATTCTCATCTCAATTATTATTGACATTACAGGTGCACAACCTTTATCCGAAAGCCTTGGGACCAGACACTTTTCGTAATTCAGAATTTTTCGGTTTTCGGAATGGAAGATTTTTAGCGTAGATTTTAACGGCTGGCTTAGTGGTAGAGTGCTCGGCTCATATCCGCAAGATCGCGAGTTTGCGCCTCGATCCCGGCAGTTACTCGATCGCGAGTTTGAGTCTTCAATGTAGGTTTTTCTTGCAGAATAGGAGAGAATAGGGAGGGTTAGGCTGGGATCCTTCTCTGCGAGATGATCTTAGTGCGGGAGACAAGTGTAGGAGAGGTGTACTGAGTGTGTGGGCAGAACTTTGGAAGTGATTGCCCACCATTCTCAAAAGCCGCTGTGTCTTCCTGTCCCTCCAACTCCAGAGGAATCCGCTCCCCGATGGGCCGCTACGGCGACAAGTGGCAGTTTGCCCACAGCCCGAGCTGCGCCCCCTCATCCGCAACCCGGGTTCCTCTGGAGTTGGAGCGGGGCTGGGCTAGAGTTGTTGCTGGCTGTGAGTCTCTGGGATCTCCGTGCTTGCAGTGGGCCTGGGGGTCGGTGTCCCGTTGGGCCTGACGTCTCCGGTGATTGGCACTAGCTCCGACGTGAAGACAGTGCAAAGCCCCCGCGCCGGTGCAATGGGCGGGGAGCTGGAGAGGGGAGGGGAGGGGTCACACACATGGCCGGGAAGCAGAGGGGTGTAGGTGGGGTGAAACTGAAGGGAGCGACAATTTGCTGCTGCCCGCTGAGTTAAAAAAGTTCACACGCAAGACTCACGATACACTGTGTATCGTGAGTCTACCGTGGGAACTTTTTAACCTCAGCGGGCAGGCAGCAGCAGATTGTCAATTATTAACCCTCCCGCGCAATATACCCTCACCTTCTCTTTTATGAATGGGGCTTTAGTTCCCCTTTCTTCGAGGACCGACCGGAGGTTCCGCTGTCACCTCTGCGGGCCGCCCTCGGTGAACGTTTTCAAGGACCTTTCTTCAAGGACTGAAAAAATGTCGCTATTCGGAGGTTTTCGTTATTTGGATCTTCGGATAAAAGGTTGTGCACCTGTATCACTCAAATGAAACACAATCCATTGTGCGGAACTTAAAATATAAACTCTGCAAAAATCAACGTATTTAGGCCATACAGCTTTCAGCTGTTTAATACACCATGGTACAGGTGCACAACCTTTTATCCGGTGTTCCAGAAACCGAAAAGCTCCGAAAACCGGCCATTTTTTCCAGATGTCGTCTGCGCACCAAAGCTCGCGTTTGGCGCCAAACCTGACCCAAAACGACCCACGGTCAACCCAGGTCTGTACTACTGTAGCGGCTGCCTCCTCCCTGGAGACCGGGAGACACTTAAACATCTGTAAATCATTGCTTAAATGTTAGTCAGTTAGTTTGGAGGGCTTTTATGTGAAGGGGGGTGAAGGGGTAAACTTTAATTCTTAGTCCCCTACCTGGTCGGAGGGGCGGGGAGCGGTCAATGCCTTACCGGGTCGCTGTGCAGTAAGCTCCGCAGCACTGTGGCCGGTGGGGCCGCGGGCGGCGCCGGTTGTAGCTCCTGGCTGCCCCTGGCTGCGAGGCGCTCCAAATCCAGCGCGGCCCGCGGCCGGACGTCTCAGCTCCGAGAATGTCGGGAGTCGGCGGCGCCGCAGCGCTGGGGCGTCCGGCCGCGGGCCGTGCTGGATTTGGAGCCGCGCAGCCAGGGGTAGAGTTGCTGGGGTCGGAGCTCCAACCGGCGCCGCCCGCGGCCGGACGGAGCCCCCAGCTCTGCGGCTCCAAATCCAGCGACGCTCCGCGAATGTTGGAAGAAGGCGGCCACAGCGCTCCGGAGCTTGCCGCACGGCGACCCGGTAAGGCATTGCTCGCTCCCCGCTGGTATCCCAGCGCTGCGACGCCGCCGACTCCCGACATTCTCGGAGCTGGGACGTCCGGCCGCGGATCGCGCTGGATTTGGAGCGCCTCGCAGCCAGGGGTAGAGTTGCCGGGGTCGGAGCTACAACCAGCGCCGCCCGCGGCCGGACGGAGCCCCCAGCTCCGCGAGGTTGGGAGTCGCCGACCAGGTAGGTAGGGGACTAAGAATTAAAGTTTCCCCCTTCACCCCTACACCACCACCACCACATAAAATCCCTCCAAACTAACTGACTAACATTTATGCAATGATTCTCCCGGTCTCCGGGGAGGAGGCAGCTGCTCCAGACTTTTCAAGCCGCCCGCGCTACCTACCTAATCTACGCTAAAAATCTTCCATTCTGAAATCCGAAAATGTCCGAAATCCGACAAGTGTCTGGTCCCAAGGCTTTCGGATAAAAGGTTGTGCACCTGTATATTCAAATTTTAACCCAATCTTTACGTAGTTTTGAAGTTATTTCTCAAAAAAACTTGACAATGTTATTAAAAAAACTTGAAAGGTTCACCTTAATGCAATAAGGGTGGCCTGAGTTCAATCCAAGGTAAATTTTGTACCAGAACAAAGAATTATTCACCTTTCAAATCTATGCTAGAATTCACAAAACCACTGAAGTGATCCTTTGTACAAAGTTACATTAGAGAAGTACTGTTTCCATAATAATTGGAACGCAGCAATAAAAATAAATCTCACCTCAATAGAACTGGCAATGTTTATACATTCTTCCATGCCAGGAATGTCCAGCTGGATAATACGCAGGTCTTTACATTTAATCGTAATTGTACCCAATGTTCCAACAAACCTAAAGTTTAAACAAACACATTCACATAGAAAATTATTTTTGTAAATATTTAACCTTCTTCATTAATGTACTATTGACTAATAGTTACCAGCACTAAGTCTCGGCTCCACCAGAATTGAACGCTATTTGCACGTTTATCCTCTATATATACCTCACATAATTTGCAGCTCATGTGGAAAGTGGTGAAATCATTGGACAAAAAGTCAGCATGGATTTACGAAGGGTAAATCATGTCTGACGAATCCTATAGAATTTTTCCGAGGATGTAACTAGTAGAGTGGATAAGGGAGAACCAGTGGATGTGTTGTATCTGGACTTTCAGAAGGCTTTCGACAAGGTCCCACATAAGAGATTAGTATACAAACTTAAAGCACATGGTATTGGGGGTTCAGTATTGATGTGGATAGCGAATGGCTAGCAGACAGGAAGCAAAGAGTAGGAGTAAACTGGTCCTTTTCAGAATGGCAGGGAGTGACTAGTGGTGTACCGCAAGGCTCAGTGCTGGAACCCCAGCTATTTACAATATATATTAATGCTTTGAACGAAGGAATTGAATGCAACATCGCCAAGTTTGCGGATGACACGAAGCTGGGGGGCAGTGTTAGCTGTGAGGAGGATGCTAGGAGACTGCAAGGTGACTTGGATAGGCTGGGTGAGTGGGCAAATGCATGGCAGATGCAGTATAATGTGGATCAATGTGAGGTTGTCCACTTTGGTGGCAAAAACAGGAAAGTAGACTATTATCTAAATGGTGGCCGATTAGGAAAAGGAGAGATGCAACGAGACCTGGGTGTCATGGTACACCAGTCATTGAAAGTAGGCATGCAGGTGCAGCAGGCAGTGAAGAAAGCTAATGGTATGTTAGCATTCATAGCAAAAGGATTTGAGTATAGGAGCAGGGAGGTTCTACTGCAGTTGTACAGGGTATTGGTGAGACCACACCTGGAGTATTGTGTACAGTTTTGGTCTCCAAATCTGAGGAAAGACATTCTTGCCTTAGAGGGAGTACAGAGAAGGTTCACCAGACTGATTCCTGGGATGTCAGGACTTTCATATGAAGAAAGACTGGATAGACTCGGCTTGTACTCGCTAGAATTTAGAAGATTGAGGGGGGATCTTATAGAAACTTACAAAATTCTTAGGGGGTTAGACAGGCTAGATGCAGGAACATTGTTCCCGATGTTGGGGAAGTCCAGGACAAGGAGTCACAGTTTAAGGATAAAGGGGAAATCCTTTGGGACAGAGATGAGAAAAACATTTTTCACAGAGAGTGGTGAATCTCTGGAACTCTCTGCCACAGAAGGTAGTTGAGGCCAGTTCATTGGCTATATTTAAGAGGGAATTAGATGTGGCCCTTGTGGCAAAAGGGATCAGGGGGTATGGAGGGAAGGCAGGTACAGGATACTGAGTTGGATGATCAGCCATGATCATATTGAATGGCGGTGCAGGCTTGAAGGGCCGAATGGCCTACTCCTGCACCTATTTTCTATGTTTCTATAATTTGGAGGAAAAACAGGGAAATGTCCCCGGTGCGGACGTCGACTGCCGAGCTGGACCGTCTTGGCTGGGCCCAGGAGCAGACGGACGGGGAGATCCCTCCCAGCCCTCCCCCCTCTGTACCGGGTACACTGAGGACCGCTCCCGCCGTTGGGTGGTATCGCGGACCGAAATAAGAAAAAAAAATTGCGAGTGGACTGTGAGTCGGGAGGCGACAAAATGGCTGTGAGTTGGAGGGAGGTTAATGCAAGTTCTGCAAAAGCAAGCCGGGGTGCTCGGGAATGCTCGTGTTGGAGGGGGGTGACATCACTCCTGGAAAACAGTGACCAGCAGGCAGTACGTTGAAAATTCTGCACCGTTCAGTCACTCAAGCCTGTTGTACTGGCAGCTCACTCACGGCTGGTGGGTTGGCAGTTGACTCATGGCTATGCCTTGAAATTCCATTTCGAGCAGGGTGCAAGGCCACCAAATTCAAATGCAGTTTCATACCATTTCAAACAGGGTGCAAGGCCACTAAAGACAGCGAGTCGTGACCTCTCCCTCCACCATCTTGCAGGGACTGAGCCACGCCCACACTTCTGGGTTTTATAGTCCCTCCCGCCCACCAGAATGGGCGTGGCCTAAATGATGTGATTGACAGGAGAGAGAATCTCAACATCTTTAAAACACTAATAACTCTTTTATTTTTCATCGATGGGAAAAATCCTCGGCATCTGATGAGCAGAAGGGGACTGAGTAAGATGGCCAAAAATCACAGCCCTACTACGTTTTCTAAAATCAATATAAAGCGCAAACAGGAAGTGGTCAAGATTAGACTTTTAATTATATAGAAGGCAAGGCAACTTTAATCAGGCGAGGCAACTTTAATCAGGCAAGGCAACTTTAATTAGGCAACGCAGCTTTAGCATTTCCAAACCAAAGGCACACAGCTTTAGCATTTCCAAACTATATTTTCAAACCACATTAAGGGCACTGACAAGTCAGTAAAACCACACAGTTTAGTAGACATATGTTCAGTGTTATTCACAGCTCAGACTGAGTGACGTGACCCTCTCGCTCCCCCATCTTGCAGAGACAGACTGAGGCACTCAACACTTCCGGGTTTTAGTCCCTCCGGAAGGGGCGTGGCCTTCAGGAGAGAGAATCTCAACATTTTTTAAACATTAATAACTCTTTTATTTTTCAGCGATGGAAAAAATCCTCTTGGATTCCGAGTAAGATGGCCAAAAATCACAGCCGTAAGTGGCAGTGCTTTTTCTAAAATCAATATACAGAACAGGAAGTGGTCAAGATCAGACTTTTAGTAATATATAAGAATATATACACAACACCTAAACCTTAAAGGCAAGTGAAACTGGATGAATTGTTTGAAAAGGTAACATTCAATGGAAGAAAAACTGATGTCATAAATAGATTTTCAATGGTTCTTAAAAAGACACACTACATAGTTTAGGTACATGTGCAAGAGTAAATAGGGCATATTGGACAAAGCCATTGGGTCAAAGACAAAGGTTTGCCAACAGTGTCAGACAGGTGAAAATACTGGGCTTAATTTTGTTCATTATATATTTAGGATGCCTCAGAAACCATCAAAGTGTTGATGAAACAAAATAAAACTGCAGAGGACTTCTTATAGTGTGTACATCATCTATAAAACGCATTAAAACAATTTACCAATATCTCTTTGCCTGCCAGGCCACAGAGGGTTCCAGCAATGCCAGCATTTACTGGCCATCTTCAAAGTTGTGGAATGCCACCTTTTAGAACCTTTAATTTCACTGTGTGTAGTGAAAGTAAACTGTCAAATACAATAAAGTTACACAGCCAATACTTCCAAATCAGCATGACTGGAGACAACAGTGATTTTCTTCACATGTGCATCACTCCTGTCATGCCAACTGGTGAACATCATGGGTTAATGAGTTGCAGGCAAACAGTGGTTAATTGCTCTAATGCATTTTATAGATGATCTACATCCTATTGTTGTCAGTGGCAGAGGTGTGCCCATTCACAAATTACTGTCTTCTTGCAAGTTGTGAACTGTTTAAATTGCACTCTTTATGTTTCTGAATTGTTCCTTAAAGATGAGGGAAATAACAATGGCAACCTCAGGTGGCAAATATTGTTTTCCCCAATAGGGTGATTTCACCAAATGTCAAATGAGCGTAGATCCCCCCTCACGTGACCGAAAATTTTAACTGGACATATGTCACTTCGGTACATGTTAGTGAATGGGGAAGCATGCACTTTCACACCCGTTAAAAACATGGAAAACGGACGATTTTTGAGCTGAAATATTCTGTGCTAGTCGGGGTGACCGTGATTATCGCGTTTGCTCGCTGAATTTCATCAAAAGTAAGTTAATAATGCCTTACTTTTGATGAAATTCAGCGAGCAAACGCGATAATTCCCGATATTTTGGATCTTTAAATCTCCACGGCAAATGTCGGCTGTTCACTTCCGCTGTTTTCCACCTTCAGTTCCCTCTTGTAATTACCTTACTTTCTATCTTTTTTTTTGCCTGAAAATTTAGGTCGCTGTGCTTCGCGGACACCCCGACTAGCACAGAAAATTTCAGCTAAAAAATCGGCCGTTTTCCATGTTTTTAACGGGTGGGAAAGTGCGTGTTTCCCCATTCACTAACATGCACTGAAGTGGCATATGTCCTCCGGTTAAAATTTTCGGTCACGTGAGGGGGGGGGATCTACGCTCATTTGACATTTGGTGAAATCACCCTATAACAGTAGCGGGATTTTCATTGTGCTTGCACTTTTATGGCAATAAACTCGACCTAAAACATTTATAACAGGGATACATCATTTAATTTTCTCAAGGGATTAATTACTTTTGACAGAGTATCAGGAATAAAGGAAAAAGGATAGGACAAATTAACCCCTTGACCCTGTTCGGCCATTCATAAAGGATCAATGCTGATCAGGAACCCAACTCCAGGTCGCCTTAAATTTCTTTGTTTTTACCGCCGATATAAAATAACTAGGCACAAAAAAAACTGCAAGAGGAGCTCAGCGGGCCAGGCAGCATCAACGAAGAGAAATGAATTCATTCCACAGATGCTGCCCGACTCACTGAGATCCTCCAGCGCTTTGTTTTGCTCAGGATCTCAGCATCTGCGGTTCCTTGTGCTCCATTGAACATTAGCTGGCCTTGAGGAAGAATTCGCGGTTCTAACACCCTCCGTGTGCAGATGCGTTCCCTCTTGTGCAGGGAAAGCCGGCCGGTACATTACAAATCAGCGGCGGGCCGGGCCGGGCCGGGTCGGGCACGGAGACCGAGACCGAGACCAAGGACAAACCTCTTCTCGATGGCGTCGATGTTGCTGTGCAGCAGCCAGAGCTCCTCGCTGTTGTCCTGGCGGGACGAGAGGATCAGGTGGTGGCCGGTCAGGCACAACGTTCCCTCCACCCTCGGCAGGAAGGGTCGGTGAAGGATGGCGCCATCGACCCGCGGAGTCTTAATCAGCTCCGCAAACTCCATCTCCGCCCGTCCGTCGCCAGTCGCCAGGCCAGACCGGACCAAAACAAGCCGCGCACCTGCAGAAATGGCCACCTGTGCAACGCGCCCAGCAGCTCCCCCGACCGCGAAATCCGCGATAAATGGTTCCGCCCGGTCCCCGCTGCTGACAACCACTGACTGTGTTCACGAGTGGTGGGGACGTGCTTTGACCCTCTACCATCAACATAAAGAACACAGGGCGACACAGCTCTTGCAGAACGAGTTACTCTCTCCCTGTCTCCATAATTCAGCCTCCAAAGTTAAGCACAGCAATGGGAAAAACCTTCTCCCGAAGCAGCAGAATGTCCGACTACCTGCTCAATGTTATCTCCTGCAGACAGGGAATGGAGTTGGTCTATCAGAAGCCAAGGGGACGTTTCAGTGCCATTTTAATCCAATCCAAAAATAATTCCTACAATAAATCAGTTTGCTCTTTTTTTTAAATGAACCAAGTTCACTCTAATTGGAAAGAAAATGAAAAAAAAATCTTAAACCAAATCTTGTCTCGTCGTTCTGCGCAAACACTTCAACTGTCACGATTTTTTGAAGAGCAATTGGAATCATAATAAAGACTTTCAGATAAAAGTCACTGATTTAAACAGAGACCTGCTTAATCAGCCATCAGTCACTTGCATTTTCTGGCACCTTCCTCACACATGACCACTGCAACTGCCTTTACAGTTCACTCTTGGCCCAGTCAGATTGGTAACTAGCTTTACATGTGCTAAATCTATTTTTGTTACTCCATCTGTCTGTGTGGCTCAGCCCTACTTAATGGTTTCCACCAAATTAACCAGGTGTAGCTTTATCTGTTCATGCTCACTCTGCCAAAACACTCCACAATTTCATCATAAACTAGGTGAAACAAGTAATAGGAATTTCTCGTATCCACGTTTCTATGACCTCTCACATGTGAATCAAATGACTGATTAGTTCCAAGTTACAGTACAGTGCATTGAGAAATTATTCAGACCCCTTCAGTTTTTCCATATTTTGTTACGTTAAACCCCTGTCTCACGGTGCGAGTTGACCCACGAGGTACCCCGAGTTTAAAACAAATTTAACTTGTGGTAATCACGTACAATTAACGTAGCGGGAACATCGGAACTCGTGGACGCAACTTAGCGACTCGTGGCGCTTACGGCAGGTACCCGTGAAACTTGATAACTCGTGAACAAATTCAAACATGTTTAAAGTTTTCCACGAGAAAAATGTACTGTTGAAGTTAAAAATTGAAACATTTAAACTCGTTGTAAGAATTTGGTGGCCTTTGAGTTAAACTTAGTGATTCTTGAGTCTACCGTGTTAACTCGTGGGCACTCTGAGCTCAGCAGCTGGACAAAGAAAAAAAAGTTTAAATCAGATTAATTCGGCATTCTGTAACTTGCAGTTGATGCAGACAGCAGTGTGGGGAGGAATTTGCAGTGAGCGTGTTGTGCTGGAATTAGTTGGTCCAGGCCTTTGTCTCACCTTTCCTCTCCCTCCCTCCCCCCCCTCCCCCCCCCCCCTTCCCCACCACCTGATCATAATAAGCCCTCGCGATTTGGAACTTCCTGAGGTCCTTGCTGAAGACGGAGGGGATTGTCAGCAGAAACTGGGACAAAGGCAGCACAAACCAAGACTTGGTCACGGTTGTGACTGAAAGCCTACAGAAGCACATCTGGAATCACACAGAAATAGCCCTGGGACGATGCCTGAGCACAGTTGTAATTGTACTCGAGCACAGCTGGAAGCTCTCTGGACGTCTTCTTAGACCATACTCTGACACATCAGGAATCAATAAGATGGCGGCGCTGCCTTAGCAGCTGCGGCTCGCCTGCAGTCCGTCTGTTTTTTTCTTTTTTTTGTTGTTCTTTTGTCCTGTTTTAGTTAATTTTTGGTTTATTAGGTTGTGTATGTGTGTGGGTGGGTGGGAAAAACATGTTTTTGGTCTCTTCCTTCGGGGGGATGCGACTTCTCTTGTCGTATCCCCCGTCTCCGTCTCTGCCGAGGCCTAATAGCGGAGTTGGCGGCCTCGGAGCTGGGGCAGCATTCCAGCGGCAGCGGTCCGACTCCGGAGCTGGGGTGTTCCGACAGCAGCAGCGGAGACCCGGCCTCGGAGCTGGGGCAGTGTTCCGGCGGCAGCGGCCACTTGACCCGACCGCGGGCCCAGTGGACGACATCGTCGGGAGCTCCTGGGGCACAGGTGACCTGTTTTCCGGAGCTCCCGCGACAACAGCTGCGTCTGCTGGACTGGAGGGCCGCAGCTTCAACCACCCTGGGCCGCGGAGTTGAACTGGCCCGTTCGCGGAGCTCGGATTCAGCCGCGGGACTGACATTACTTACCATCGCCCGGCGGGGTCATAACATCTGAAGCCTGGATCACCTCGGCGCAGAGGGAGAATAAGAAGGGATGAGACAAAGACTTAAGATTTTTGCCTTCCATCACAGTGAGGAGGTGCCTGGTGAACTCACTGTGGTGGATGTTAATTTGTGTTTATTGTGTTTTTATGTCATTTTTACTCTATGTAGGACTGTAAGGCAACAAAATTTCATTCAGACCGCTAGGTCTGAATGACAATAAAGGCTACTTGAATTGAGTTGACTTGATCATGTGCAGGAAGGAACTGCAGACCCTGGTTCAAACCGATGATAGACACAAAAAGCTGGAGTAACTCAGCGGGTCAGACAGCATCCCTGGAGAAAAGGAATAGGTGATGTTTCGGGTCGAGACCCTTCTTCAGACTGTGAGTCAGGGGAAAGGGAGACGAGAGATCATTTTCTCCAGACCCTCAGACATCAGGAATCACATTGGATTAGACCTGGACCATCTCCGCTGCATGGTGGTACAGCAGTTAATGCTGCTGCCTCGTGGTCTCGGGTTCGATCCTGAGCTCAGCTGCTGTCCGTGTGGAGTTAGACCAAGTGACCAAGAGGCTTTGCATCAACTCATTGAGAGGACTGCTGACATTTTGATCCAGCGTTGAAGTTGGTTCTTCCAGCAGATGTAATGTAATCGGATTAAACTGGCTATGTTCTCTTTGGGAGCAAGTTGTAGGATGATGGCTAATTGGAAGCAGAAACCCCCCCTGAGAAGCACATAAACACGCCAAGCAGGACCCCAATCCCTGCGGTTAGAAGCGTCCACTTTTTGAATTCCCACAAATAGCACAAGGTTTAAGTCAACATTTTAAAACCATTTTAAACAACATAGGTTACAATACAGTAAAGGATTATGTTTAACCCAATCACTGGGCGCTAGTGTTGTACAATTAGGAAAATAAAAGTTAAAACGTGCTGCGCCTCTGGTCAGTACAAATATCTCAGAAGTAAAGCAGCATTTATTTGAAAATGAAACATATTTATACAGATTATTCCTGAAATATTTGAGGTTTATTTATTTGTAGACTATTTCTGCTCGGGAAGTTACGCCAGTAAAATGGCTCTGGCTAAAATCAACACTTCACACATTAATAATAAGAGTGAAAAGCAAGTTACAGCAGATACTGAAAATCAGAAAAAGATGGAGAAAAGAGTAGAAAATGCTTCACAACTCGGGCTGCACAGAGAGTGAGTCATGCACACACAGACACGGGTCAATGTTAATTACATCTCAAAAGAACTGCAGCTGCTGGAAATCTGAAGAAAAAAACAGAAAGGGCTGGAATCACTGAACAGGTCAGTGGAGAGAGAGAAACAGAGTACTCTTTCCCTTCTGCCTTCATTGCACTAACGTCCTTGCATGACATAAAAGGCTGCTGCATACAGCACTCGAATAAAAAACATCACCATCCTGGACTCCAATTGCCTGCTTGCAGCCATGTTTCCAAATGAGCCGATTTAAATAAGGGAGGCTTTTTATAGTGCAAAAAAAACAGCACGACATCATTTTTACCATGTGATGATTTTTCAACACGTCGGTAGATGTTTTTGACTCAAGAGTAGCTCGGGAGAGGAACTTGGTAACTCTGGAGACGAACTTGGAACATCGCAGAAATGATAAGTAAACGGCAAACTTAGTCATGCCAGTGGGAACTCGGTTAAACTCTTGATCCACTGGACCCAGACTCGTCCAATCTTACTACGTTTGGCACCCCCTTCGGCCGCTACAAAGATTCCTGAGAGTTTCCTTTGGCATCAACTCCGCCAGCAAAGTTTTCCAGCGTACGATGGAACAATTGTTTGCTGAGTATCCGTGCGCTATCATTGTTGATGATATTCTCGTCTACGGACTCGATCTGGCTGAACATGATGCTAATCTGAAGAAAGTACTAGACCGTGCCAAAGATGTTCAGCTCAAACTCAATCCCCTTAAGTGCAAGTTTCGTGTCCTGGAATTTACCTACGTCGGACATGATGGGAGGGAATACATCGAAGTCCCTCACCCTGAGCACAGGATCGCCCCAGGGTTGCGTCCTCAGGCCCCTATTGTACTCCCTGTACACACATGACCGTGTGGCTAGGTTCAGCTCCAACTCAATAATTAAGTTTGCTGATGACACTGTGGTGGTGGGCCTGATTTCAGACAACGACGAGAAGGCCTACCGGGAGGAGGTGGCTGATCTAGCACTCTGGTGCCAGGATAACAGCCTCCTCTTGAACATCAAAAAAACGAAGGAGCTAATCATGGACTTTAGGAGGGCACATCATCCGAGGACATACACTCCATTGAGGATAAATGGGGATCCTGTGGATAGGATGAACTGTTTTAAATATCTGTGAGTCCACATCTCCGAGGATATGACATGGGCATCACACGCCTCAGCACTCGTGAGTAAGGCAAGGCAGCGCCTTTACCACCTCAGGCAATTGAGGAAATTCAGAGTGTCTCCGAGGATCCTCCAGTACTTCTACGCAGCGGCGGTGGAAAGCATCTTGTCCGGGAACATTACCATCTGGTTTGGGAATTGCTCTGCCAAGGACAAGAAGGCTCTGCAGAGAGTTGTGCGTTCAGCCGATCGCACTATGGGAAGTTCACTTGCCCCCCTGAAGGAACTATACATCAGGAGGTGCAACTCCAAAGCCAACAATATCATGAGAGACCCCTTCCACCCCTGCAACGGACTGTTCCAGCTGCTACGGTCAGGCAAACGCCTCCGTTGCCATGCGGTGAGAACGGAGAAGTTGAGAAGGAGTTTCTTCCCAGAGGCCATTCGGACTGTAAACGCCTATCTCACCAGGGACTAACTCTACTGAACGTTTTTCCTTCCATTATTTATTATGTAAAAGAATATGTGTGTTATGATTGTGTTTATAGTTTGTTTGGTTGTTTCGTTGTTTGTCTTTTGCACAAAGTCCGCGAGCATTACCACTTTCATTTCACTGCACATCTCGTATGTGACAAATAAACTTGACTTGACTTGACTTGACATGTTTTCACAAGTGATGGTCTCAGGCCAGACCTATCAAAAACTGCAGCTATAAACGAGATGCCAGTTCCTACTGAGTCTGCAAAGGTTCCTTGGAATGGTCAACTACCTGAGGAAATTTATTCCCAACCTCAGCGACATACCTGCCCCCCTGCGGGAACTGACACATAAAGACGCTGCATGGTCCTGGTATCCGCAGCACCAAAGAGCTTTCAACACTCTCAAGTTGCAACTGGCTATCGCACCTACTCCCGCGTACTTTTCTTTGGAGTTACCCATAACTCTCACCTGTGATGCGTCCCAGTACGGACTTGGTGCTGCTTGCCTGCAGACCACTACCAATGGCGACTGCAAGCCTGTTTCGTACGCCACTCGCACACTAACTGACACTGAGAACATTACGTCCAGATCGAAAAAGAATTGCTCGCAGCACAAAATTCAACAACTTTATTTTTGGGAAGTCTGTCACTATAAAAACTATAGAAATAGACTACCTGCCGCTGGTCACTATTTTGAATAAGCTCATTCATGCTGCTCCAGCGTCAGCTCTGAGCGTCAGCTAGTTTTTCAATCTTGGCTTCTTTATGGCCTTGAATGAAGCACATGTTATTACTGTAGGCTGCCATCTTAATGTCTTTATTGAAAGACATATTGTGTTCCATATAATTTACAAAGTAATTCAGACTTGGCACCGAGCCATTCTTTTGTTTTACTAGACCATGCTTTTGTAGAAGAACGATTCCATTTTAGATTTGACTATTAGATTTGACTATTAGCTCTTTCATTCCCTCCTTTTTATCAAACGTGATAACATTCACAGTCCTCTGTAGGTACACACAATGGTCGCAAGTATTAGAGCAATGATTAGCAGCATGTTAGAGCCATAATGTATCACAGTACCCCAAAGGTGGACCAGTTCTCACTCTCGTCATTGACAACCATCCTGATGAAGCTTGTTTAGGGTCGATGGATCAGGTGCCACCTGTAGGCGGTGTAATCCTTTCAGCTGATATTGGGGTTGCCATAAAGTTTGCACCTGTCTGAGGGTTTTGCCAGTCTCTTTGTAGATCATTGCACAGGTGCTTCCACCCCTCTTATCCTGTGGTGGGGTTCATCATCTTGAGCTAGACACTAGCGTATCCATGGGTTTGGACAGCATCTCCTCCCAGTAGGTTTTAGGTGGCCTGCTTCCACATCACCACGTAGAAGCGGCTGCTGGACTGGAAGCCAAAGATAAAGCCAGTGTAGATTGCAGTCTGAGTTGATGTAAAAGTGCCACTGAAGTTGATGGCGCTGAACTCCTCGAATCTGACAGTAAGGCCAGGGTCAGAGTTGGCAGTCTGCAGCAACTCCCTGCCCTTGTTCGCACTACCCAGTTAGGAATGATCTGCATCGTCCCCTTTGGAACTTCGTCAGGTCAGTCTCACTGACGCTGCTGTTCTCGGGGCACATGTCATAGATACCTGGGATGTTGTTGTCAAAGTCGTCCTTGCAGTTGTCTCCTCTGTTGTCACCATCGGCATCAATCTGGTCAGGGTTGGGAACAAAATGGCAATTGTCCTTCTCATCAGAAACGTCATCATTGCCATCCTCATCAATATCCTGATTGTCATCACACTGATTACCCACCAGGTCTGAGTCATTGTCTTCCTGGATAGGGTTATGCATAATCTCTTTCAGGAGGTCCATCTGTTTCAAAATGTTCGGCTTCTCTCTGTATAGACCCTTGGTCATACGATAGAGCTCAAAATGCTTCAAGATTGGTGATCAAATGTAGTTTGTCTTTCCGAAGTTGTGACCAAAGGCTTTGCACTTCCTCCTGATCTGTAAAGATGTTCTTTCTTCTGTATGGAACAGCTTTACATAACGTTGTAGGTAGCGATCAATCACAAACACCTCCTGGGTGGGGGCAAGATCTTTCACGCACCACTTCATGCTGCTCTTTTATATGTTTCTTAAGTCCACCAACTCCCCTGTAAACAGCACAGCAACCCTTATACTGACATTGATGCATGGTGGGGAAATCTTCCCTTCCAAGTTTGCCTTTGGTTTCCGGCTACGTTTTTGTCCAGATTGTTTCTTCACATCCTTAATATTGCACTTCTTAACTGGTAACTTACTCTTCTTCTTCCAATATGGTTGAAAAGACTCATCTGAAGAGCCATTCTTAACTTTTATTTCTCTATCATCTTCACTTGATAAATACCTTTCAGAAAGATCACTGGACTCCAATCCACCCACAACATCATTTTTTTATAAAACACGATGCTTCATTGCAGTTAACTGATTTTTTCACATTTAATGGTTGAGTTGCATCTTGTACCTGAACTTTTTCCCAAGAGCACTCTTTATATTCAGGATCTGTGTGCAAGAGCATATCCTTCTTCAATGGGGGTTCCGAGTTGTCCACATTCACCAACCGCGAAATGGCTCCACTGTATGTACAAGGCTGAAAGTCTGCTAACACTGGGACAGGCTGATGCTTCGCAACATTATCATTCTCACCATTTTCAGTCACTGTTCCATTCTGAGATAAAAGGGTTATTGAACCATCCAGAACTTCCTCTATTGAGTCCTTATTTCTACTGGATGGGCACTGTCCCTCATTCAAAACAACGCTGCGACTTGAATGCATATCCAGGATGTAACTGTGGCCCTCTGTCATCAGAGTTCTGAACAGTCCTTCCAATTGCTAGGATTCTGCCTGATTCACCTCTACCCCATTGCAGACATTGGACTTTGTCTCTGGAACTGGTGTGCTATAATGCTCAGAACTATATTCTCCACACTAACCTTTCCTTTGCTGTACCTATTTTAGGTGAGCCTGGCTTGATTGTATGTATTCATGTTAATCCTTTGTGTCTTGCTAACATTGAAAAAGGGTGCAAGATTCTTTAGACCCATCATTTAGCTGTTGAATAACTATTACTGGGTTCATGCTTAATTAATGTTTCTATACTTAGCTGACGATTCAATTTCAATAGGTTTGTTTTTATCTGTATTCTGGGTCAAGGGATGAACCATGAACATATGAACATTCAAATTGTGAGCCTTCTCGAACCGCTTCTCACATTGATCACAAGCAAATTCAAGTTCAGCTTCTGCCTTGTACTTGGTCATATGGTATTTCAAGGATGCTCTTTGCCTGCACTGGAATCCACAAACTTCACACTTCCAAGGTTTTGCTCCAGTATGGCTCATTTGTTGAACTGACAGTTGTTTCAGTTGTTTGAACACCCTAAGTCTGTCCACATTCATCACAAATGTAGTTTATTTTCACAAATTGAGTAGTTCTTTCTCCCAAGTTGTCCATCAGCGTGTGAAACCAACATTCTTCTTCCTTCTCCACCAATGCCAACTGGCTGTCTGATCCATCCCAACTCAGCTCCTCACTTTGATCCCAGCTAGGATTTACCTCAATCCACTTCTGTAACTTTGTACTCCAAAATCAAGGCTTTTCAACTCCACAACCTGATTGCTCTCCTTCAGCTGCTGTGTGATGGAAGCGAGATGGTCATTTTCAGACTGGGCATTGGTGAGCACATTTCTCTTCTGTTTCAGCTCAGTCTGTAGCTCGGTCTGCCACCTTTTTCTGGTTACTTCAAGAACCTGTTGTAATGGATCCATCTTGGTCAATGTTATAAACGTAAGGACAGTTGTCAGCCTTATTCAGGACATCTTGGTGCAGGAGTGTTTCCTCAAGACCAGCCCATCTGGGCCAACCTCAGGATAAAAAGTAGGGTCAATAGTCCCATTGTCCTTTCTTGGTTCTCCTCCATTTACAGTCAATCGTATCAGATGTCTCCAACGGGAGCAATCTTCAATCTTCATTGCGGTTGGTGCCGTAGTAGCACCTGGTATAGTCCCCTCCAACACAGTCCCAATTTTGTCCAATTCCAGTAGTATGGACTGTGTCTGTGTTCAACTGGCAGTGGCTTCTGTGTTTTCAACCCCTGTGAATGCAAGACTGACAAGGTTGTGCTTAATTGCTGTGCGTATGTAATTCATTCACTGCTGTGGGCCTGTAGGTCATAACTAACTTCCACACTCTTTAGTGTCCTATTCATTCCCTCCACTAATCCAGAATCCTACTGGTGGTGGGGGATGTGAGATCACTCTTTAACTACCTATAAGCCAGACCCTTTGAAAATAGATCATTATATTAAAAAAAACAATTTTAAAATATTCCCAATTGTTCCAATCTATCTCCCCAAATTTACAATTTCAAATTAACAGATTTTGTTCTGAGATAAAGGCATCTCCAATCTCATCTAACACATCAACCTGAATGCCACGTGGCCATTGTGGAATTCAGGTCTCTATTTGAACTCCATTCAAAAGGTAAGAAATAGGGGAAAAAAAACTTAAAGTTAAGAGAAAACAAAGAATAAACAATTAATTTTCATAGATTGCAAGCTCATTCAATTACATCCTATTTCATCTGACATGAATCATTTCATCAAAAGGGGCACATATCTATAACTATAAAACTCCAGATACCGGGACGTGAGTCAGACACTCTGCAAGTTCGCGAGGGAGAGTCCACGACTGTCATCCTATGCTGTGAATCAACTGAACTGTGAATCTGCAATATACTTGCACAGAAATGATTTGTTAGCCCTTAATGACAATGCCATGAGATGTTTATACTGCCGCCCTGCCTGTGCTTGAAAGTGCAATGCTTAATTGGAAATGAAATGAAATGAAATGATATTGCCATGAGTTGTTTAGCCTGCTGCCCTGCCTGTGCTTGAAAGTGCAATGCTTAATTGGAAATGAAATGAAATGAAATGAAATGAAATGAAATGAAATGACAATGCCATGAGTTGTTTGGCCTGCTGTCCTGCCTGTGCTTGAAACTGTAATGCTTTATTAGGTCCAACTGTGTTTGGAAGGAATAAATGCTTTATTAGGTCCGACTGTGTTTGGAAGGAATAAATGCTTTATTAGGTTCGACTGTGTTTGGAAGGAATAAATGCTTTATTAGGTCTGACTATAGTTGGAAGGAATAAATGCTTTATTGGGTCCGACTGTGTTTGGAAGGAATAAATGCTTTATTAGACCCGACTGTGTTTGGAAGGAATAAATGCTTTATTAGGTGTTTAGTCCAAAAGTCATGCTCAGTTCATGACTTCCGCTTAGTGGACAGGTCGCACTGATTGCGTAATTTCCGGTGAGTGCAGAGATCGCGTTGATTGTGTAATTTCCGGTAAGTGCAGAGGTAACGCTGATTACGTAAGCGCCGCTGACTGTGGAAGCCCCACAGTGGAGAGGCTGCGCTCAGCCATGTGAGTAGATTCAAGAAAGTTTACTGTCATATATATGGTATGTGAGTCAATGTGTGAATGTGCGTGTGAGTGTGCGTGTGTGTGAGTGTATGTGTGTGAGTATATGTGTGTGCATGAGTGTATGTGAGTGTGTGTGAGTGTGTGTGAGCCTGAGTGTGTGTGAGTGTATGTGTGAGTGCATGTGTGAGTGTGTGTGTGTGAGTATGTGTATGTGTGTGTATGTGTGAGTGTGTGTGAGTGTATGTGTGTGTGAGTGTATGTGTGTGTGAGTGTTTGTGTGTGTGAGTGTGTGTGTGTGTATGTGTGTGAGTCTCAGTGTGTGTGAGTGTATGTGTGAGTGTGGTTGAGTGTATGTGTGAGTGTATGTGTGTGAGTGTATGTGTGTGTGTGAGTGAGTGTATGTGTGTGAGTGTATGTGTGTGTGTGTGTGTGAGGTGGAGCGTGTGTGTATGTGTGTGAGTGTGTGTGTATTTGTATGTGTGTGTGTGTGTATTGGAATTGGTGGAGAGGTAGAATATTGCGTTGGGGGAACCAGCCCTCCCTACGGGTCCCACTTACTCTAGTATGAATATATAAATATAGCCTGGGGCTGGATGCCAAGTATCTCGATAGGCTTTGGGGGAAATGAAACAGACATAGTGAAATCCTGAACACGGGAATAGAAGCTGCCAGTATCTTGGTAGCATAGGTTTGAAAAGAACACTGTCTCTAGTTAGAAAAGTGACAGAACTTGGATGAGTGACAACCCAAAAGTGCAAGTTAGTCGGCTATCTTATCTGCAACTTTTATATATCTTTTTATGTAAGAGAACATATTCTCTCAGTCTACCCCTTATAAATATATATAAAAGGTATACATTAAACACGTGGCTTAATCCATAAAATCAGCAACACCGTAGCAGTTTACTTATCCTTTACTGTCCTTTTTTTAAGTCTTGTGCGTGAATGCTTCTTCTGGGTCTGTAAAGACACGCTCTGAGTCATTATATGTGACCCTCAATTTGGCAGGATATATTATTTCATATCTCAGGTTTGAGATTCCTTTAAGAATCAGCCGGGTCTTTGTAAAAAGGGCTCGTTTCTTCACCACCTCTGGTAATCTCTGAAGAATCTTACACTTTCTCCTTTGAACATCAGGTTTTTTCCGATTGGCACTTTCTTCATAATGTCTTCAAGAACTGCTATGTCGTTAAGTTTCAGAATAATCTGTCTTGGTGGTGCTCCGACTGCTGTGTGTGCTCTCTGAACTTGATGAGCAATATCTACTTTAGGTCTTTCAGACAGACTGAATACTTGTTGAAGTAAGTTGGCAGTGAACAGCCGAGGGTCTGTTCCAGTTTCCTTCCCTTCTTTTACTCCAACAATTCTTAGGTTTTGCCGTCTGGACCGAGCTTCGAGATCGAGGCATTTGTTGGTCATTCTGGCCAGTTGCCCAGAAACTCGGTCTAGATCTTCTTTCATTCTTTGCATCGCTTCAGACATGACCAAAGTTGTAGTTTCCAGATCTTTGATAGCTTTGTTTTGTTCTGTTGAAGTAAGGAGAACGGGCTCCAGCTTTGTACTGAAATCTTCAATCCGTTTAATTTCTTCTCTTAAATCGCTATCTACTTCTTCAATACGCTCCTGTAGAATAACAATTCTATCACAGATATCATTGTTTCCGACATCCATTCTTGTTTCTAACTTTCCCAGCTGAGTAGACAGCTTGGAAAGCTCCTTATTCAGAATCTCAGCAAAGTCCTTTGTCACAGCTTCTCTTAAAGAATGTTCTTGCTCTTTTACTTTTCCTTCCATAGCAGCAATAAATCTTTGTCCTTCAGTTTCCTCCTCAGATTCTTCAGGTGTTGTTTGAGGTATTGTTTTCTCCAAGTCTTGAGCGAGCTACAGTCTAGTTAGAGGCAGCTTCAGTAAATTCTATTTGTTCTTGTAAAAATACCGGTGTCCCCGTCAATTTGCGGTGATTTCTGATGACATCATTTATGCGACGTCAGGTATCTCCCGGTAAGTGTTTTTAAATCAGTCCCGTTTCTCTTTCAGGCTTTTTAGCACCTTTTAGCGCATTTTCAGGAGCGGAGCTAAAGTGGGCGACTGCTTCCTACTCCATGGCGCCACCAGAATTCCATTATATAATCATTATTTCTTCTCTTTTATAGGCAATCTCTCGGGATTGCGCATCACTTTCTCTCAGTCTGGTTTTGTGGTATTTGTCTAGTGCCAAATGAAGCCAATGTGTGCAACTCTTCCACAGATGGTGCAGGAGGTGGCTGATGGAGTAACCAGGTGTTACCATGCATTCATGTCTGATGATACAGTGGCCTACAAGAATTCCAGATACGACCTTGGTAAGGCCATCAAAAAGGTCAAAAGGGACTTCTGCTCCAAGCTGGAGGATGAGACAGATGTTCGGCAGCTGTAACGGGGCCTGAATGCAATCACCTACTACATGGCGAAATCAGGAGGTAGTCGTATGTTGGCATAACATCACTCCCTGACGAGCTTAATGCGTTTTACGCAAGCTTCGATAGGGAGAACACTGATATGCCTTCTCCAGCCCCCATTCGCTGTGATGGTATTTCAGTCACAGTCACAGAGGCCGACGTCAGAAAATCCTTCAGATGGGTGACCCTCGAAAACCACCTGGACCTGATGGTATACCCGGTCGTGTTCTAAAAACCTGTGTGGACCAACTGGCTGGAGTTTTTTTGCGGACATTTTTCAACCTCTCACTTCTGAGGTCTGAGATTCCCACCTGCTTTAAAAGGGCATCAATAATACTGGTGCCCAAGAAGAGTAAGGAGACGTGCCTCAATGACTATCGACCAGTGGCACTAATGTCTGTGGGGATGAAGTGCTTTGAGAGGTTGACCATGGTGCAAATCAACTCCTACCTCGAATAAAACCAGGACCCACTGCAGTTGGCTTACCGCCAAAACAGATCAACGGTGGATGCGGTCTCGCTGGCTCTCCATTCCGCTTTGGACCACTTGGACAACAAAAACTTATATGTCAGGCTGTTATTCATTGATTACAGCTTGGCATTTAATACAATCATCCCCTCCAAGCTGGTTACCAAACTCGCAGAACTGGGTGTCTGCGCATCTCTCTGTAATTGGATCCTCGACTTCCTCATTCACAGACCACAGACTGTTCGAATTGGTGGAAAGGTGTCAGCCTCGATAACAATCAGCACAGGAGCACCTCAAGGCCCCCTGCTGTACTCACTCTATACTCATGACTGCGTAGCTGGTCATAGTGCGAACTCCATCATCTAGTTCGCTGATGACACCACTGTTGTGGGACCTATCACTGATGGGGACGAGTCAGAGTATAGAAGAGAGATCGACCGACTGACCAAATGATACCAGCACAATAACCTGGCCCTCAACACCAGCAAAACCAAGGAACTGATTGTGGACTTTGGAAGAGGTAGGATGGGGACCCACAGTCCCGTTTATATCAATGGGTCGATGGTGGAAAGGGTCAACATCTTCAAAATCCTGGGCGTACACATCTCTGAAGATCTCTCCTGGTCCGAGAACATTGATGCAATCATAAAGAAAGCTCATCAGCGCCTCTACTTCCTGAGAAGATTACGGAGAGTCGGTATGTCAAGGAGAACTCTCTCTAACTTCTACAGGTGCACAGTAGAGAGCATGCTGACTGGTTGCATCATGGCTTGGTTCGGCAACCTGAGCGCCCAGGAACGAAAAAGACTACAAAAAGTAGTAAACACTGCCCAGTCCATCATCGGCTCTGACCTCCCTTCCATCGAGGGGATCTATCACAGTTGCTGCCTCAAAAAGGCTGGCAGCATCATTAAGGACCCACACCATCCTGGCCACACACTCATCTCCCCGCTACCTTCAGGTAGAAGGTACAGGAGCCTGAAGACTGCAACGTCCAGGTTCAGAAATGGCTATTTCCCACAGCCATCAGGCTATTGAACTCAACTCAAACAAAAATCTGAACATTAATAGCCCATTATCTCTTTATTTGCACTTTATCTGTTTTATTTATTCATGTGTGTATATATTTATACAATGGTATATGGACACACTGATCTGTTTCATATTCATGCCTTCTATAATTCTGTTGTGCTGAAAGAAAGCAAGAATTTCATTGTCCTATCTGGGACACATGACAATAAACTCTGTTGAATCTTGAATCATGGATTTCTACTGTTTATGCAGGGCTTCTGCGCACTGCTGGTGCATGGTCTCGAGTTCTCAATATCATCCCAAATGAACCTTCACCATTTTAATGTTATCACTATTTCCAGGAGTTAGCACACCTATGCTGTATCTATCTATCTAGTAATCTCCTCCCACCATAGAGCTTGGAAAGTTTCTCTTGCAACCCTCTGTATCAGATATGCAAATTATATGGGCAGTCCAAAGCAGCCAATTGAGGGTAATTGTAACTCTATACAGGGGATGTTGGCCTGGGATGCTGAAGTTTGTTTGTTTATATTTCCAGTGATTTGGATTATTTTGCAGAGGTGGTGTTGGTGATATTTTTCCATTGTCTTGAGAAGCCTGTTATAGATTTTTCATGTCGCAGAAGTTAATACAAGGTGCTGGCTCGAAGGGCCAAATGGCCTACTCCTGCACCTATTGTCTATTGACCGTAATCACCATTACCCAGAGTTTTGTACCAAGCCTGAAATCTATTTTTTAAATACCTTCTTCATCAATGTGTTGGACTGAGCTTCCAGTGAAGGTTGGAGGCAACATTTAAAAATAAATTGGATAGTTATATATGGGAAGGGAAAATGGCAGCACAGGTATATGGACCAGGGGAGATTATGTGTTCGGCACGGACTAGAAGGGTCGAGATGGCCATTTCACTCTGTAATTGTTATATGATATGTTATAACTAAATCTATGCAAATGCAGACATCAATGCTGAAATTCACCACCTTCACTGTGACTGCACTTTATCTCTATTCATTAGTCAATGAAGTCACACATCAATCTTTTCCAACAACGTAAAAAAGTATAGAAATAGCCGACATAATAAATTTGTGACATCATTATTTATGGTGTGCTATGTGAAATGCTTCAGAATTTACTTTTAAATCTAACTCCTGTCATGATATTGGAATCAGCAGGACACACTCTGAAAGCATCTGGATTTTTGCTATTCTATGTGATGCATGTCATAAGACAATGATTATTTAAACACAGAGATCAGGTCTGTACCTAAATTTAAAACCACTCTTCTACATCCCCATGCACAGAGTATAAGTGTATAGATGGCGTCAAACCTGATTCGTGAGGGTGGATTTTAACACCCGAGTGGGAAGCCAGGGGGAGCCAAAGATCTTCTCCAGCTGAAAGCCGCTGAAAAAGGCCTCAACCAACTGTAATGTTAATGATTCATTTATATCCTAATATGAAGCTGCCTGTCTGACGCAGGTGGAATGAAACAACTAGTTAATTTCAGAGCAAATAAAAATATATGGAGCTCTAAGACAATTTATTGACTGAGGAAAGTTAAAAAAGAATACAACAAAATAGGAACAGGAATAAAACAAAATAGGAGCAGGAATCGACCACCAGATCACTCAAGCCTGCCCTCCCATTCAATATGATCATGGCTCATCCATGCCGGCCTTTTGTGCCGATTCCCAACAATATTCCATTCCTTAATCTTTCAAATATTCATCCATTTCCACCTAGAATATGTCAATTGATCTGGCCTCCATCAGGCAGAGAATGCCAGAGATTCACTACTCTCTGAGTTTTCAATAACTAGCCCTTTATCTTGGAGGTATGTCCCCTTATTTCAGACTCCCTCACTCATGTAGGCCGTGAGAGGAGATCAAGAACGAATGAGGTGATTCTGTAGAATCATTTTTAACGAGAGTAAATTTAGGGGTGACGAGTTTGAGTTGGATTGGCTGATTGGTGGTGATGCTGGGTTTTGGGAGGGAAGAGGAGGAATGGCAGGAGTGATATTGTCAGGGAGTTCCAGTCTTGTCCAACATCTCTTTTTATAGCATGAGATTTACTCACATCCAACTGTGAACACAATAAATGGATGGACAAGAGCAGTGACCAGCATCCAACAGATCAAAGGGCACCATAGAAAGCATTTTATCGGGATGCATCACAGCTTGGTTTGGAAACAGATCCATCCAAGTCCGCAAGAAATTGCAGCAAATTGTGGATGCAGCCCAGACCATCACACAACCCAAACTCCCTTCTATTGACTCCATTTATACCTCACGCTGCCTCGGCAGGACCAGGACGAGGACGAGTCGCACCCTGGCTACTCCCTCTTCTCCCCTCTCCCATCAGGCAAAAAGTATGGAAGTGTGAAAACGGACACTACCAGATTCGGGACAGTTTCTTCCCAGCTGTTATCTGGGAACTGAATCATCCTACCACTGCCAGAGGGCAGTGCTGAATTACTATCTACCTCTTTGATGACCCTCAGACTATCCTTGATTAGACTTTACTGGCTTTACCTTGCACTAAACGTTATTCCCTTATCATGTATCTATACACTGTAAACGGATTGATTGTAATCAAGTATTGTCTTTCTGCTGACTGGTTGGCACGAGACAAAAGCTTTTCACTGTACCTCGGTACATGTGACAATAAACTATACTGAAACTTTCGAATGTGTTGACTTTTATGATTATTGTCTGGAGAAGGGATTTCTTTAATTTAAAAACAAATAAAATGGTTAATAGTAGCAGCAAACCTCTGAACTATTCCTAACATTTTACACACATAACTGACCGTTTTTGGCGTGATACACTAGCTCCAGAATTGTAATCCACTAATCCTGGGTTTTCAGATGCTGGTCTTTAGTCTCCAGCTCGTGATTATATACTGTTTCTTTATTATTCTTACTGATCATTCCACCCACCACAATTGATTTCCTGGATCATTTTTGCTTCTCCTTGGTATCCTTGGTGCTTTCATCTCTTATTTCCTGCAGTTGATTTATTCTTAATTTCTTGTTTTATCACTGTTCTTTTTGTTGGTGGTCTTGATAACACGTTGCTTTGACAGTCTTTAAGGGTCCATTGTGGACTATAGGCAAAAGCTGACATTCTGCTCCTTTAACTACTACTTGTTTCTGTAATTCAATGCAATTATTTCTCTTTTAATTTGTGCTTTCAATGAACTCAGTGAGGTTTGATCTCCTAGATTTTCATGACGAATTGCCTTGGTGTCGACATTCAGTGATACAATCTGACCTGAGCTTCAATGTTATATGCCTCCCAGACTCTGTCTATCATTGGGCATTCTTCAATTTCTTGGACTTTGTATTAAGCTTACCTTATAATGAAATATGAGCATTTGTTATTTTCCAGTAATTATTTATATTTATTAATTTGCTGTAAATTTTGTATTCATCAAATGAGCACTAAATTACTCACTGGAAAGGAAGCTAATTTATTCTTAATGTCGTGGTAACATCAACCATTCCCAGATCAGTAAAGCAGTATTATTCCAGTGTCAGTTAGTTACTTTTATTGTGCTGACATAATTTGTTTTGTTTTTTTCTATTTATTTCTGCAATTTAATTCTTGGTTTCTCCATCAAGACTGTGTGTGTGCTTATTTGGTAATTAAACTGCTTTTATGTATGATCTGCATTCAAGGAAACATTGGTACAAATAAGTGTACAACCCATGCAATTACCAGTAAATGCCTTGCAGTGAAAACGGAGAATTAACAGTGGTGCAGACATGTAATTGGGAAACAAATCTCTAATCTACTATTAAAGCTGTCAACAGATTTGCTGAAAAAGCCACCTTCTGTGCTCTAAGATGGCAACATAACAGCAGTTGCTGTTTCAAATTCTCAGCTAGAATCAATTTGCTTTTATTGTGGTAGAAAAATACCCCAGGTCACTTGGCACCCTGAAGAGTTACTGCTTCTTCATATTGTATGGGACAAGGCTGAAAGATTGGGAATAGGGCAGAATGTAATATATCTGGGGTTGGAATAGGGCGAACTTCAATTACCATAACTAAAAGCAACTTGATAACAATTTAATGAGATGGCTAAGGCCCAGAGAAGCATAGCGACCACACTTAAATGACAACAAGTTGTAAGCAAACTAATATAAAGGCTGAACCTACTTGAGTACATCCTCAAGATTATGATCCCATTATCATCCACATGATCTACTTAGACTATATGATTGAGTCATGTTCATGATAGAAACGAGAGGAGTGATCACTACGTTGGCTCCAAGTGTGAAATCCTGTCTTCACACTACCAATGGGCCAAATGAGATAGTAGCAGAATAAATCCCGTAGGTCTAAACATCCTAGTTATAATCATGAAGACATTGAGCCAAACATACCAATACACCTACAATACAGGTATTAACTTAGCTATTTGTAAAACTACACAGCTTTTCTACAAAAGAAATATGATACGTTTATTTTGTCCAATTACTGTATACCCCATTAGTCAACTTTCAATTATCAACAAAATGATGAAAGATTGTTCACATTGTTATTAAGGGATACATACGAGCCAATAACGTTAATAACATGCTCCAGACTTCATTACAATCTTAATCTAAACGTGGACAAAATAATTTATTTTCAGAGATGAGGTACGGCTGGCTGTTCTTCATTTAACCATTCAACGGATTGTGGAATTTGGAAGACATCTGCACTAGTTGGAATCATAACTTGCAGGACGCAAGATGGTTATGGCTCTTAGAGGCCAATCTTATCAGTCTCCATTTCATTGTTGCAAGAATCTCTCTATGAAGATCAAGCATCTTGAGCTGCTTTGTCATTAAACTTCCTTTAATCTTAAGATAAGGTGAGAATACTTGCTGAATGTAATAGTGTTCAGTTTCATTCACAGTTCTTCAGATAATAAAACTGTCCTTTTCAAATGAGACAAAACCTAAATAATACTCAGGCGTGGATTGATTACTGGCATTCAAACAACAAAAGTATCAGGAACTGATCACCACAACCACCCAAAAGAAAGGAGAGGGTTACCACAACCACCCACCAACATCAACATCCTAGGGGTCACCATTGATCAGAAACTTAACATCAGCCACAAAAATCCCAGTGAATGTCAGAGATTGGGAATCCTGTTGCTGGTGACTCAGGCCCCAATTCTCCACCATCTATAAGGAATAAATAGGCATTATTATGAATTGTGTTCCAATTTTTTGGATGACAGTGGCTCAAAGAATATTTTGCACTGTCCAGGATACAGCAGCCCACTTAACTGTATTCAACCTGATGGTCACCTGATGGTCACAGTTATCAAGCTCCTGTACCTTCTTCGCTATGATAGCAGCGAGATGAGAACATAATCAGGGTGGTGTGGATAATATTGATAAATACTAGCTGCTTTTTTTAAGGCAGTACCTCCTGTAGATCCATTTGATGGTGGGTAGGTCAGTACTTGTGATGGACTATGCAATGACTACCACTTTCTGCAATTGTTCCTGCCATTCGAGTTTTCAAACCAGGCTATGGTGCAACCAGTCAGTATGCTCTCTACCATGCATCTGTGGATTGAGTAGATTGGTATGTCGCCAAATACTCTATTAATTTGGCGACATACCATATCTCCTCAATCTTCTATGGAAGTTAATGAGCTTTCTTTGTACTGCATCAATATACTGGACCCAGGACAGATCTTGTCCAAGAACTTGAAACTTGAATCTTTCCCCCATCGTCCCAATAATGAAGACTGCTATCAGACTTCATAAGGTCATACAGTAAGTGACAGGAGCAGAATTAGCCCATTTGGCCCATCAGGTCTACTCCACCATTCATTCATGGCTGATCTTTCTTCCCCTCTCAACCCCATTCTCCTGCCTTCTCTCCATAACCCCTGACATCTGTACTATTCAAGAATCTATCTATCGATGCCTTAAAAGTCTCTGACTTCCTGGATCCTCGGATTTCCCCTCCTGAAGTCAATAATCAGCTCCTTGATCTTGCTAACATTTGTTGTTCTGGCACCATTCAATCAGATCATCATTTTTGAACCTACACTCTGACTCGCTACCTTTTATTCATCCAACAACAGCAATATTGTGGCAAATTAATGATGGTCTTGAAGCCATGTATGGCTACACAGTCATGTATATAGAGAGAATAGAGCAGAGGACTGAGCACACAGCCTTGAAATGAGTTCCAATGCTTCTGATTTGTCTCATTCATCTGTTTTTCAGCCACAGTGCTGTTTGGTACTCTGGACTTCAGCTGATTCGATTTTCTTTCACAACGGTAGAAAAACGATCTCACAGATTAATTATTATCTATTCTGCAAATTTACACTGAAGTAGATCTTTCACCATCTCTAAACAGATAAAGTCCAGGGATACATGGGATGCAAGAAACGGTCAGTGCTGAACCAGGACTTGATAGTTTAAATTTGTCTGAATTTTTTTTATTATTTTAAAGAACTATATGGACCTTCTGATTGAAAACCTATTGAAAATAATAAATACATCAAGTGAGAACTGAAAGCAAGCACAATAAACTGTGGGTAAGTTTTCCTAATGTGCAAAAGATTTAAGAATCCATTTACTGGTGCATGTAATTAACATACGCACAGCAGGTGGTTCTGCAAGTGTTCATAAAGTAGAATGGAGTGGAATGTGAAGATAATTATGGTGTCATGTGATGGATGGGCAGTGAGCATTGCAATGGGATAGGATTTGAGGGGTAAAGGGGTTGTAGAGTATAAAGGTAATAATATGCATTAGATTGGAATGTCGACATAATGAGGTGGTGATATGTTACAGTGAGAGGTAATAATGGTGTTTTGTAATGGAGTGCGAGGGGTAAAGATGATACATTACAATGACGTGTGAGCGGTATCAAATGTAATGGGGTGGGGTATAAGAGTGATGATGTCATGGGAGCATGGTGTTAGAATAATAGAATAATAATAGTGAAAGGAATGGAATTGGTGGGATAATGCTGCAATTGGATGTGGTTGGTGTAAAGTTCGTGCAATGGACTGAGGATAACAGGTAGAATTGTAATGGGATGGGTTGTGAAGTTGAACAATGGTTGGGTTATGAAGGTGTAGTAATGTACTGCTTGATATATTCTGATGTACGATGGAATTGTACGTTGGATAATTTTGTAATGGGACGATGTGATCATAATAATGATTAAGTGTATTGGATACGAGGGCATTGTTTATTGGCTTGGAGAGTGAGGAGTAATAATGTTGCTAGTGGGGTGGGAATGAAGTGCAATGTTATGTAATGGGATTAAGTGGCATGGAATTGAGTGTGAGGGTAATGATGTGCATGTCAAAGGATGGGGTAACAAAGAGTAATAATAGTACGATGGATGGAGTAGTGAGAGTAATAGTGGTGCTGTGGGATAGTGAGGTGTAATTATGGTGTAATGGGCTTGGATAGTGAGGTGTAAAAATTGTCAATGGAATGAGATGAAAATATGGTGTAGTGTGATTGGGTAACGGGGTAACAATGGTATAATGGGGTGAGGCAATTGGTAGTTAAAATGGTGTAATGAGCTGGGATGGTAATGCATAATGAGATATGTGTGGGGATATAGTATGCTGGATATTCCTTGTCGCACTGACCTCTGTAGTCATGAAGCCAATCGAAAGGCTTGTGTTGGCCAAGCTGAAAAATATCACAAACTCCCTGCTGGACCCTCTGCAGTTTGCATATCGAGCCAATAGATCTGTGGATGATGCAGTCAACCTGGGCCTGTACTTCATCCTACAGCACCTAGACCACCAGGAGACCTATGCGAGGATCCTGTTTGTTGATTTTAGCTCTGCATTCAACACCACTGTGCCTGGGCTACTACACTCCAAACGTTCTGAGTTGACTGTGCCTGAACCCTTCTGTCAGTGGATCATCAACTTCCTGACAGACAAGAAGCAGCATGTGAGGCTGGGAAAGCACATTTCGGACCCGCAAACGCTCAGCATAGGAGCACCGCAAGGCTGCGTACTCCTTCCTCTCCTCTACTCTCTCTACACCAACAATTGCACCTCCACAGACACCTCTGTCAAGCTTCTCAAGTTTGTGGACGACACAACCCTGATTGGACTGATCCAGGATGGGGAGGAACCTGCCTACCGACAGGAAGTGTCACAGCTGGCGGCCTGGTGCCGTAGCAACAACCTAGAGCTCAATGCTCTTAAGACAGTGGAATTGATTGTAGACTTTGGGAGAGCTCCCCCTCCCCTCACCCCACTCACCATCAACAACACCACAGTCATATCTGTGGAGTCTTTTAATTTCCTGGAAACCATCACCCCCAAGGACCTTAAGTGGGGGGCTACCATCGACTCCACAGTCAAAAAGGCACAACAGAGGATGTACTTCCTGCGGCAGCTGAGGAAGCACAATCTGCCACAGGCAATGATGGTCCAATTCCACACGACCATCATAGAGTCTGTTCTCACCTTCTCCATCATGGTCTGGTTTGGCTTAGCCACCAAGCACGACACCTGGAGGCTGCAGCAAATTGTCCGATCAGCAGAGAAGATTATTGGCTGCAACCTTCCCTCCATTGATGAACTGTACACTGCAAGGGCCAGGAAGTGAGCGGGCAAGATCATCTCTGACCCCTCTCACCCTGGCCACAAACTCTTTGAATCACTTCCCTCTGGAAGGCGACTCCGGATTGTCAAAGCTGCCACAGCCGGACATAAAAACAGTTTTTATCCATGAGTAGTTGCTCTACTCAACAGCCAAAAATCTGTAGCCTCCCTTTGATCTGGTATTTTGTTGGTTCACATGCTTGATCAATGGTGTTTTATCATTAATGTTTTATTATCATTAATGTTTAGTGTTTTCTGAGTCATTCCTAACTGTCACTGTATGTCATGTTGTTACTTGTGGGCGGAGCACCAAGGCAGATTCCTTGTATATGAACACTTGGCCAATAGACTTACTTACTTACTTACTTACTTTGTGTTTCAATCAGAGAAACAGATTTCTACCCACGATGGGATCCAGCTCCCTTACTTCACAGCAACTGCAAATTGTGCTGAGAATCATACTGGTTTACCAGTTCTGCAATGCAGGTAAATATTTTTCTTACTTTTCAAACCACAGCACTAATCATGACCTGCAAATATGAAGGTTTTCGAATGTGCCTGCTCACATGCAGGTTCAAATGTGAGTATATATTTTTTCTTCCTTTATAACTTCAACCAACATATAGATATGTGAGAGGTGTTAACCAAACAGAAAATATGCTGGGAGATGTAGCTGCTTAGCAGCATTATAATAATAATAAAATTATTAAAAATAAAATAATATATTATTATTATTATTATTATTATAAAGCCGGGGTTCATGAGATGACCGGAATGGAAGTGGAGATGGCTGCAACAGGCCTTTGTGACCAGCTGCAACTGGGCCAAAAATGGTGCCTCTTGCATATTGACTCAGTGGGCTGTTCAGTACATCCTGTACTGACTGGGGAAATTGTGTTTACGTATAGGGATAGCCATCCTATCCTGACCGCCACTATCTCTGCAACTGAACCCAGATTGATTTCAAACTGTTCCTCATTTTGATGAAAGGGATCAACACAAAATGTTCAGACTCCCCAATGAGGTAATGATATACTGAATATTTCTATATCTTCTGTGATTTTTTTTCTAGATTTCCAGCATCTGCATATTTTGATTTAAAATGGGTTTTTGATTTTAAATTGTTTTATCTTTTCATCTATTTACACAATTGTACCAAATCAAAATCTAATTTAAAGAGAAAGGCTAGGTAATGCTGCAAAGAGATTTGATCGCAGTACCCTGCAGAAAGATGCCATCTATTTGCTCCTTGTAATGATCATGTATAATCATTGTATTCACAGTTTTATAATTTTACTTTATCACACACAGAAGGAATGTCCTGCAGACATGATACAGTGTCAACAAAAACCACTGGGGTAGCTTTGGAGTGCAAAATTCCAACACATACTCTGCACAGTGGTGCAGCGGTAGAGTTGCTGCCTAGCAATGCCAGAGACCGGGGTTCGATCCTGACTATGGTGGTGTCTGTACATTCTCCCTGTGAGCTCATGGACTTTCTCCGGGTGCTCTAGTTTCTGCCCACATTCCAAAGTTGTGCAGGTTTGTAGATTAACTGGCTTCTGTATATTGTCCCTAATGTGTAGGATAGAACTAGATAGAACTATAGGTGATCGCTGGTCGGCATGGACCCAGTGGGTCAACGGGCTGTTTCCACATTTAGTTTAGTATCACTGAACTAAACTAAAGATTTACTCCCTGACCCAGTGTACATATGGAATTATTAATGATCTTTTCCCTTCTCTTTATCTCTATACCTGCTCTGGTATTATAAGGCATGAATGGATGACAAATCCCCAGGATCAAATGGTTTCCCTCAGTGAGGAAAAGTACCTATCAAAAACATTACTGTTTCCATCTGCAGCCTTCCCCAATTCCCTTGCTTTTGGAACCATTCCTTTAGATTGGAAAATTGAGCATGACACACAACTATTTAGGAAATCCAAGCAGGAAAGAAGGGAAACAGAAAATTGTCGGCCAACTACCGTAATATCTGTCGTTACAAAATCACTAAACATCTCAAAGTTTCAATTATTCACAGAAAGCCAGGAAGGAAAAGTGAAGAGTAATCAAGTCAGATGAAAACCAATTAAATCTCTTGAAGATGTGAATATAATGGATAGAGAATCGTCTATGGATATTATTTCCAATAGGGGGTCAACATGATATTCAATTACATTCCTTTGTTTGGGAAATTAGCCAATCAGAAGGAAACATGATAATAGGTAGGGGTTTAAATTGGCAAGATATGAACAGAACTATTCTTCATTGCTCTATATTGGGGCAGAACTATTCATTTTATGTGTGAACAACTCAGATTATAGGGGGCAATATAAGCAGTGTGGATGGAAGCATTAAATTAATAGTGAATGGGCTGAACTGTGCTAAATTAATTTTGGTGAAGCTAATTGTGTGAACATCCACTTTGGATCTAAAAGGATTTAGAATAAAGTACGTCATAAACAATGCCACAAAAACATTGCCAAGTTAGAGTACAGGAAGAAAAAAGAAACCATGGAGTCAAGACAACACCTCTTCCTCAATGTCAGCAACATGAAGCATGCCCCAGTCTGTACAACTGTGCTAAAGTGGAGATGGTCGAAGCTATAAATATCTACGTGTAAATATCACCAACAATTTTCCCTGGTGAAACACATTGACACTATGGTCAGGAAAGCACAACAATGCTTCTACTTCCACACAAGGCAAAGGGAAATTAGGCATTGCTCCAATGATACTTACTAGTTTCTACAGATGCACCATATTTGGATACATCTTATCTGGATGCATCATAGCTTGATATGGCAACTGCTCTTCTCAAGACCGTACAAAATTGCAGACAACTGTTAAAGCAGCAAGTCCATTGCACAAACCAGTCTCCCACCCTCATCAACTCCACCCATAATTTGCTGCTTAGGGAAAGCTGCCAACAAAAACAATTCTTGCACACACTGATCATTCTCCATTCTCCCTACTCCTATCGTATATAGGATACAAAAGCTTAAATGTCTTTACAACCAGATTCAAGAAGAGTGCTCATCCCTGCTACTATCAGATTCTTGAACGAATCGCTCAAAAATGAGGGATGAATTTCCAAACTACCTCATGTCGGACTATGCACATTTTTATTGGTACCTTCTCTGTAGCTGTGTCACTATATTTGGCATGCTGTTTATTTTCTCTATTGCACATTGATGTACTCATATATGGTATGATTCACATGGATAGCAAGTAAAAAAAGGTTTTTCACTGCATTTAGATGCAAATAGCAAACCAGTACCAATAAACAGTGGGGCTACAGAAAAACTTTAGACACCATGTTCATAGATGAAAAATTGGTCAGGCATATGAAGTAACAAAAGGGCAATGGATTAAAAATTGATGTACAAAACCCAGGTTAGATTAGATTTGGGATACTGCAGCCTGTTCGATGGATATATTGGCCAAAGGCAGAGTTGATTAGGTGCCCGATCACCAGGAATTAAAATAAATGGAGATATTACATAAAGTTTAGTTTAGAGATACAGCGTGGAAATTAGCCCTTCAACCCACCAAGTCCGCACCAACCAGCGATCCCCGCACAGTAACACTCTCCTACACACACTAGGGACAATTTACACTTATCCCAAGCCAATTAACATACAAACCTGTACATCTTTGGAATGTGTGAGGAAACCAAAGATCTCGGAGAAAACCCACGCAAGTCACGGGGAGAATGTACAAACTCTGAACAGACAGCACCCGCAGTCAGGATCGAACCTGGGTCTACTGGCGCTGTAAGGCAGCAACTCTATCGCTGCGCCACCGTGCCGCCCTAAAGTTAGGTAATATTCCCTGAAATTTAAGATTCAAAATATGAAGCCATTTGGACAGGATGGAATGTGAGAAGCTCTTGGTCAGAATGTGTAGTACCAGGGAGCAAGTTAAAAGAAACAAATAGTGACTGAAACTTGGTCAATGGTTCATTTTAAATCTGAGATTAAATTTTATGGAATACAAAGCAAATGTGAGTATGTATATACTGGTCACAGATCAGTCCTGATCATAGTGAATAGATTGGGTGAAGAGGAGAAAGCGTGATTGGAAGGGAGATGGTGGGAAATGGCTTACCTCTGTTCTGAGATGAAAGTAAAATATTTACTGCAGGACTGGAAATCTCAAAAAACAGGAAATGCTGGATGTGTTCAGCAGGTCGGGATCAGTAGAGAGCGAAGATGAGAAAGACTGACAAGGTTTGAGATTATTCACTCATTTTCCCTGCTTTTCTCTCGACAGATGTTACCTGAACTGTTACATCAACATCTTTTGTCCTCATTCCTATTCTTAGATGCTCTTCGAATGCTCATGTTTTACTATGCCTGTGATTTTAATAATGATTTTAATTTTCAGTTCAATTATATCTGTGGTGTTATCATGACTTATGCTGTTTGTCTCAATTTAGCCATTGTGCAGTTGTTAATGACTTTTTCTCTAGGTTCCAATGTGCCTGTGTTGATTATTTTTTGCCATTAATCCCTGTGCACTTGCAGTATTAATGTTGGGTTTTAATTGTATTTCAAGAGTACATTTAGTGGCATTAATGCTTGATATACCCGGTTAATGCAATGTTATTAAAGATTCTTAACCTTTAATGCCATTTTCAGTGATGTCACAGTGCAGAATTCTCAGATGCAATTCTCAGTTTGTGTCTGCTACATCTCATCTTGACGATTCTTTGAATGAAGACTTTTGTATTGCCTTGCGCTCATATTCGTGGTGCACCCAACGAACTGCTTGGTTTTGCCGCGGGGACCTAATCTACCATTCTGCTGTGCAAGGAATTGAGGATTTAATGATCCAGCATAACTGTTCCAAGGATGGTAAAGTCTCATTACCTCGACCGCACGTGCCAGCAGATAATCAAGATAATCTACACCTACCAGACACTTGCAAATATGAGATGAGCTTTTACTACAAACAGCGCCAGAAACCAACCTACCTTTACTGTGGCATCTTTGGGAACCTCCACATTCGAACGTTTTACAATGATTTTCAGACATGTCGAGTTCAGGGAGCGTGGCCGGTGATTGACAACAATTACTTAACCCTGCAACTGACTAATGCACCAATCGCACCACATCATAACATTTCAGCAATCAGCAAGGTGATGTCCTTTGATATAGTTGGTGAATTTTGTTGTCAGACATCAACTACGCTTGTATAGTACTCTGGAAAGTTGGCCCATTCAATTAGCCTCAGATTTGCTTTACATCATTGCTCGTGAAATTGTGTTAATATTCAAGAACGGAATGGAGTTTCAGTCATAGTTTGTGTCATTGTCAGTGATACCCACATCCAGCCAATAATTTAAAAGATTTTGACTAACAACAACATTTATGGTCACAAGCAGAATGTTGCTTGTATCGGTAACAGAATGGTCATTAAGGCATAAAGTTAATTACCACTATAGAATAGTGTTAATCACCAATGGAAGCGTATCGATGGAAATTATCAGAATAAAATTGTTTCCCAATGGGATATTGACAGTATTTAGCACTGACATACAGAAAAAGGATGTACTTATCTGTTACAAGGCCCCCAAAGTCAACCTGCTCATGAATGGCAAGGTTTTGTGAGGCATATGGGCATCAGAACAAGCAAACCCTGGGAAGTAGCTTGAAAAATGCTTTCCCAGTCCAGATTAAAGAAGCAATTTAAACGATTATAAATCACTGAAAGACATTTCTAAATACCAAACATAAATTAGCTTGCAATAAATTCAACATTGTATATTCTAAAGCCCCTGTCCCACTTTCACGACCTAATTCACGACCTCTGCCGAGTTTGCCCTTGACTCATACTCGCAGCATGGTCGCCAACAGGTCGTAGAAGGTCGTAGGAGGTCTTTGTAACTCTTCCTCATGCTCGTGAGTGGTCTCCGCGTACTCGTGGCCTCAAGTTGGTTGCGGCATTTTTTCCAGCCTGATAAAAAATGTCCACGAGTAAAAAAAAAAGTCGGCATGGCAAGAATTTATACTTTTTACTCGTAGGTAGGTCGTAGGCAGGTCTAAGAAGGTCGTGATGGTAGTCATAGGTAGTCGTAGACAGTCGTAGGTCGGTATCTGGCCCGAGAAAAAAATGCAAACATGACATCATTTTATCATGTGATCATTTTCCACGTAGCTAGTCGTAGTTGGACTTAGGTGTGGAAGACTGAGGTCGAGGTGGGTCGTAGGATGTCGTAAATATAGTCGTAGGAGGGCGTAGACATAGTAGTAGGAGGTCGTAGACATAGTCGTGGGAGGCCGTAGGAGGTCTTTTACTTCGGCGAGTCAACACGACCTTGACATTTTTTTCAATTCATCTAGGGTCTTCTAAACTCGTGGATTAGGCCATTCTTCTCCATTCCACAGACTCACTTTTGCCCAAAAGATTTTCCAGAATGATTACCAGAAATTCAGCAAGTTTGTGTCCTGTCTCTGAACTCCATGTGAAGTCCAACAATGGACTGCAACAGGGAAGTTGCCTTCAGACTTTGGCCAGCAAGCTCCGTACTTACTGACACATACAGGAAGTAAATACTGACACAAGGAACATATTGGTAGCTTGGTGTGGAATTGCAGGCATTTCCTGATAATTTCCAAGCCATTGACTTCCAGTAGAGTAACAAGAGGGTACATGAATGAGGAGCATTGAATGAATGAGTGTGGTGCAATTGCACTGAGGATGCATGAAGAATAAAATAAAAGTGAATAAGATTGGAGAAAGAGGGACAGAAAATGTAAAATTCAGAAATGAATGATTCTTCTTTCATTGATTTACAGGTTACTGCTATTTTTAAGAACTCCAAGGAATGCATTGACCAGAAAGTGTATCAAGCTGAAATGGACAATGTTCCAGCTGCATTTGTGGATGGTTCTGTAAATGGTGGCTTAAGAAATGGGGCAAACAGTCTGGTTATCAAGAAAATGTTGAGTACTGGCCACGTGGAGATCCAAGCGAGTTATATTGGCACGACTCTGATTGTGCGACAGGTGGGTCAGCACCTGAGCATTGCCATCCTCATGCCAGAGGAAGTGGCAAGTTCACATACAGAGGATCAGGACCTACAGCTCTGCTTAACTGGCTGCCCTTTCATTGAAAGGCTTCCCTGGACTACCCACCACCATAATGCACAAAGGGCCAAAGCCAAATGCAAAGAGGGCCTGTTGGTTGAAGATTACTACTTTGAATGTTGTGTTTTTGATATCCTGGTGACTGGTAATCCCAATATTTCCTTAGCAACATTCAAGGCTGTGGAAGATGCAAAAATGTTATACCCAGCCAAGGATTTGCTTCATGTGTTCAGGAACAGCTGGCCTGGTCGGCCGATCCCTTCCTGCCTTCCACTGTTGGTTTCTGTGCTGTGGGTGCTCTTCTGCAACAATAATTTTTTCTTCTAAATCCTGAGTGTCTAAGCACTTAGTCACTGGATGATGTTGCACAAGGAATTTTAGTTTGGTTTAGAGATACAGAGCGGAAACAGGCCCTTCAGCCCACCGGGTCCGCGCCGACCAGCGATCCCCGCACATTAACACTATCCTACACACACGAGGGACAATCTTTACATTTACCTTTGGAGTGTGGGAGGAAACCAAAGATCTTGGCAAAAACCCCACGCGGTCATGGGAAGAACATACAAACTCCGTACAGACAGCACCCATAGTCGGCCTTCGAACCCGGGTCTCCGGCATTGCAAGCGTTGTAAGGCAGCAACTCTACCGTTGAGCAACCATGCCGCCCACTTGCCCGTTCATTGCATTTGACATGAAAGTCATTCAGCCTCTGCTCAGGGATCCTCTGAGTATCTGAAGCTTAACTCATATTTGATTGTAGCTTCAGTTTTTGACTGCCATTACCAACAACGTGGCATAGGTCACAATTTATTGAGTATATGTTTCCAAGTAAACTTAGATCATTATGAACACAGCCATGGTGGTCTAATCAGATTATCTAATATATATTCGCTTTTCATAGAAGTCAAATATCCACTGTGTATAGTTCTGTCAAACAGCTACCCATACATAATCCAATCAAATGTTCACCAAGGCCTGTTTTTAGTTCAAAGACACTATCCTGTACAGTTTTACTTTATACACTATCCTCCCCCAGGACAGACCATCCTGTAGCTTTGAAGGTCGTGTATGTATTCCCCATCAATTTAGTAATCCTGCAAAGATAATGCAATAACCATCCACAACACCTCATGCTTTTAGTTGTTGAATCTTTACGTTTTTCCCTCAGTTAATTGTGTGAAATACAGTAGTAGAAATGTTTGCTGGCCATTTAAAATGTAACAACAAAAACCTTCTATGACTATGACTATCTTTAAGAAAACTAATCCCAAAGAATGGAATGGTATTACAGGCTCCCACTCTCCCCCACTCTCCCCTCTCACCCCCATCCCCCCCTCTCACCCCTCCCCCCCTCTCACCCCCTCCCCCTCCCTTCCCCCCACTTCTCCTCCCTTCACACCCTCCCTCTCCTCCTCCCCTTCACCCCCTCTCCCTCTGTCTCTTACCCCTCTCTCTGTCTCTGCCCCTCTTTCTCTTTCTCTGCCCCTTCTCTTCTGCCCTCACTCTCTACCCCCCCCCCCCCTTTCTAGAAGTGCCTGCAAGTTGGGGGCTATACATCAGTAGATAGGGCCGTTAGGGGGTAAAAGGGTTAATAATATTAATGGAAAATCAAGGGGGTAGGCGTGTGTAGCGTGGGTAGGGGGGGGCATAGTTAGTGTGTGTGACGCCGCATGCTGCCCCCCCTTCCCGCAACCGCACGTTGGGGGAAAATACCCAATGGGTCTGCACTTGGTCTAGTATCTATTAAAACTCTGTGTTTGTGTGTGTGTGTGTGTAGGTGTATGTCATTTTGCCTTTGAAATGTATTTCTTCGAAAACCAGACACAAATACGCTGCGATTTTTACATATTTCGGTGGCGATTTAACTTACGATTTCGGAAATCGACCTCCCTAAATTTGATCAATTATTTCCCCAGATTTTTAATAAAGTTGTTCACAAAACGGGCTGTTTTTTTAAAATCAAACCGTTGCGGCAGCTGTGGCAGCTGTGGATGTCACAATGCCCTTGCTCGCGGCACCGCCCCCCACCCGCCCCCACACTCGATTAAAGCTCTCAACGCACAGGCGCACTTTCCACCACCCCACCCTCAGTCATTTTTTCACCTCCCACTGTGCTGACCAAAGATCCAGAGGGAGTAATGGCCGCCAGGGCTACCTTCTCATTGCGTGCCCCGCGCGACGATAACGGCTGCTGCCGCCCGGCTCTCCTCCACTTCACCTCCCCCTGGCCCGGCTCTGTCACGCTGGTGGAAGCCACGATCGGCTGGTCACCCCGCTGCTTTTCACCATCCTCACATCGCTCCGTGCATCGCTGGTGGCCCGCAGGCTCACTTGGGACCACACCCCCCCTGCCCCCTCCACCCCCCCCCCCCCCCCCCCCCGTACTCCCCGAACTTGGGGACCCTGAAGCGTTCGGGAATCGGATCCTCTGTGGTGACCCGGAGATAACCTCTGAGGCTGGCTCTACCTACCCTCTAACTACAAAATTCTTAAGGGGGTACAGAGAGGAATCGTTCCCGATGAGGAAGTCCAGGACAAGGGGTCACAGCGAGAGAAGAACTTTTTTCACCATGAATCTCTGGAACTAGCTGAGGCCAGCTCACTGTGGCCCTTGTGGCTAAGGGGGTCAGGGGGTATGGAGAGCTGACGGTACGGGATGCTGGGATCGGCTCATATTATGGCGGTGCCCCTGGCCTCCTCCTTCTAATTTTCTTCTTCCCCCTCCCCTCCTCCCCCCCCCTCCCTTCTCCCCTCTTTCCCCCTCCCCCCCTCTCTCTCCCCCTCTCTCCCCCCCCCCCCTCTCTCTCTCTCTCCCCTCTCCCTCTCCCCCTCCCTCTCTCCCTCTCTCCCCCCCTCTCTCTCTCCCCTCTCTCTCCCTGCCATCTCTCTCTCGGCCCTATCGCTCCAATCTCTCCTCTCTCTCCCCCCTCCCCTCCCCTCCTTCTCCCCTCCACCCCTCCCCTCCCCCCTCAGCCCCCCTCTCCTCTCTCTCTCCTCCCATCTCTCTCTCCCCACCCTCCCTCTCCTCCTCCACTTCACTCCCTCTCTCTCTCTGTGTCTCTTGCCCTTCTGTCTCTGCCCCCTCTCTCTGTCTCTCCCCATTCTCTCTCTGCTCTCACTCTCTACCCCCCTCCATCTCTTAATAATATTAATATAATATCAAGGGGAGGTAGTTAGGATGTGTGTGGGAGTTGTTAGTGTGTGTGACGTCGCATGCTGCCCCCCAGCCCCCCCACCTGCCCACCGCAACCGGGCGTTGGAGCAACAGACCCACTGGTCTCTACTTGGTCTAGTATATATTATGTGTGTGTGTGTATATACAAATTTTTGCCACCTTATGCACCATTCTCCTGTGCTGTAAGTGCAACAAGTTTGTTCCAATCGATGGTATATTTTAAAAGTTATTAAGGTTTAAAAATCTTTAAAACTGTGCATGCGCAGATTTGTCTCCTCACCTGTCAATCACTGCCACGGCTAGGACAGTGATACCCCTTCCTGTACCATCGCCGCACTGATTGGCCACGCCCACTGTCAGACAACGGGGGCGCCCGGCTCGCCCAGCGAGGAGAATAAAGCTGAAGGAGCGGAGTGAGCAGAGTGTGCAACACTAACGCTCTGCCGGGTGGAGAGCGGGTGGGGCTGCGTCTGCAGGTGCAGACGATCCGGGGCGTTGGCGCTGACGAACCGGGGCCTGAGCGCTGAGGCTGGCTCTGAGGCCGAGATCCTGGGGAGGTGAGGAGGGAGGATGGGAGGAGGGTGAATAGAGTGGGGAGGATTGAGGGAGATCAGGGAGTAGGGTGGGAGAGGGGGAAAGTGGGGGAGCTGAGGAGGGAGAATGGGGGAAGGAAGGTGAATAGAGGGAGAGGAGGGGGGAGGTATGGAGTGGGGGAGGTATGGAGTGGGGAAATAGGGGGAGAGGAGGGCAGTGGGGGGAGGGATAGAGGGAGGTGAGAAGTGGTGGAGGTGGGGAATAGAGGGATAGGAGGGGGTAGGGAGGGGAGAGGAGTTTTGAGGGAGTGAGTGACTGAGGGTAAGGGAAAGGAGGGAGAGGTGAGTGAGGGGAGGAGGAGAGAGAAGAGGGAGGATGAAGAGAAGGGGGAGGGAGTGCTGGGAGATGAGGGGAAATGAGTTGGGCAATGGGTGAGTGGTGTAATATTGCGATGGGGAACGGGGTGCGTTGGGGGACCAGGCCTCCCGTGTGACAGGGACCCAATTTGGGTCCTACTTAGTCTCGTGACTCTATATAGGGAAATGGACCAAATGTGATAAAATGGGACTAGCTTAGACGGGGCATCTTGGTCAGTATTAATGAGTCGTGCCAAAGAATCTATTTTCATGTATGCTGTATGACTATAAATGTGAGGGCAGAAATATTGGCCAGAATATTTTTGAATAATTAATGGCAATGTTTTGCCACACTCTACCCAATTAATAATTAGGAAAAGTTGAAAAGAATTGAGTAACTTGTGCAAGTGATGTGATGGGTAATAAATCATCATGCACTGCCAGGTTTTCTACACTGCTGCAATATCACCACCAAGTTAGTAGGTGCAGAGTTGAACTCTAGGACCATGTTATTGAATGTTTGAATCACTTTCCACCTTGGCATTTGTTAACCATCTCTATATAACTAAAAGTCTTTGTCTTATTTGTGCCGACGATATGCCCATGATGTGTCAATCTGCTTTACCTATCTTCTTCCAAACGCTAGGCCACAGCCTTCTCATTTTCACATATCCTATTCACATTTTTCCTGTTGTGGCGATAAATATCTTCCCGTCGCATTCCCACCTATAATTCCAAAGTTATTAATCCTTTCAATTTTAAAAACAGCCCCAAAAACTCACCCATTTCGGAAAAAAACCCAGAGTGACGTCACAATACACTCACAAGGCAGAATGGGACACTCCGGGAGGGAGGGAGGGGCACTCCAACGCTCCCGGTGAACGAGTTGTGGCGGCGGCTGCCAGCGCACAACACGAGGCTGGTTCTGCTGGAGTGAAGGCTGAGCCCGGGGCTTGGGATGGGGCCATGACCGGGGCCGAGAAAGAAGCCGCCGCTGGAGCCAAGGAAGAGCCTGGGTCCAGGGTCAGGGTCAGGGATGAGCACGGAGATGAATTCGGGGCCTGGACTGGAGCACAGGCGGCGGCCGAGCTGACGGCTGGAGTCTACATCCAGGGCCGGGCCGAGTACGAGAACCAGGCCCAGTTCTAGGCCCTGGCGCTGGTCTATGACCTGGGTAGGTCCTGTGGCAAGGAATGGGAGTGAGGGGAGAAGGATGAGGGAAATGGGGTGGGGAGTGGGGGTGGTAGAGGGGGATGGGGGGGGGGGGGTGGGGGGAGGGAGATGGGGAGGGGTGGGAGAAGGGAGATGCCCCCTCCCTATCTACCCTCACTCCCACCCTCTCTACCCCCACCCTCTCTACCCCCCCACCTCTCCCTCCCTTGCCTTCTCTACCCTCCCTCCCTCTATCCGGTTCCCTCTCTCCCTCTCCCCCCCCCCTCTCTCCCCCTCCCCCTCTCCCTCTCTGCCCCCCCCCCCCCTCTCTGCCCCCTACCCCCTCTGTACCACACCTTCCTCTCTATGGATTGAAGAGGGAGGGCAAAGAGGACGGGAGTGCTGGGGGATGAGGAGAAATTAGCCGCGCCTGCGCAGTTGGGGGGCTATGCGTGAGTGGTGCAATATTGAGTTGGGGGAATGGGTTGCGTTGGGGGAACGAGTGAGTGGTGGAATCTTGCGTTAGGGGAGCAGACCCAATGGGTCTGCACTTGGTCTAGTTAATAATAATTGTTCTGTGCTAGCCATAGAAATTGCACAATCTGGATGCAAGTTAAAATGGGTGAACTGTTAAAGGAAGTACATTTTTCACAGGGAAAAATAATGCTTTAAAGGTTAGAACTATATGATACAAATGAAAGGAAACAATGGGAGTACTGATTGAAAAGTTCTTGCAAAAGTTGGTTATTGGGAATAAGTGGACTAGCAAACTGCTGGTAAGGAGGATTAAAAAAAATCAAATTTGTTTTATTGTCAATTGTTACATTATATTTAGTTTTTGCTTGCAGACGGCAACTACAATCATTTTTGAATTTCATGAATAAATGAAGGGAATTTGAACCTTGGGCAGAAGACGTTATACTCTTTTATTCTTATAAAAATTAAAAATCTATCAAAGGCACAAAACTTTGATAGCTATGGCATTGAGTAAGCAGTGTAGTAAAATGCAGCATGACCTGAAATCAGGATTTGCTTGTCAGTGCTTTCCAAAAAGTTGGGCCACCAGTAAACTTGCTATCTTCTCACTCCATATATAGCCTATTACTAGCAAGCATTATCTTCTATGTGGCCATACCTTTGAATTCCTCAAAAAATGCACAGCAGTGTGGTATAATTGGGCAGCATTAATGGCGGGTATTGCAAATTAGGTGGTATTCCCAAAAGGATTTAACAATGGTATAGTTAAGAACCTCACCAAGGAAATGCAGATATCTGGAGTAACTGCAGCAACAGGACAACTCTGCCGCTTCCTTCATGAGAATCAACAGCCTCTTTCAGTTGCCTCACCGTCACTGATTTGAGCTATGCTTCTGGCAGGTTTTTTTTGCCGATGTCCAGCAAACCGCGTATGGTTTTAATTTCTGAGTGTGTGAAACAACAGCATATCTTTCACTGTTCTTGAATTAACTGTGTTTCCTTGGTTGTATCTGACAATATTTATGAAAGATATAAAAATAGAAATCAGCTAGCTAAAAATAAACAGTATTTATATTATAGCACTCTGTATGAATGTAGCAAAATATTTTGAGATGCTACACTGGGCAATTAATTTAAAATATTTCACATCCAGTCATGAATACGGATATTCAGACAGATTATCAACAGCTTGATCTAAGAAGTGGATTGTAATGAGCATTTTAAATTAGGAAAAAAGTACATAGGCACAGTGAATTAGGGGGAATTCCAAAATGTAAGATCTTGGCACCTGAAAGCAGACTTTCAATTGATGGAGAAAATTAAACTCAAGATGTTCAAGTGGACAGATTTAGAGCGATATGATGATCACAGGTGGTTGTTTATCTGCAGGTGGTTGCAATGAAAGGGAGGGGGCAGCCAAAAATAGATTTAAAAACATGAATGATATCCAGTGAATGATTCAACAATTGCTCCGTCACCTTCTGCTAGTCGTCCACTCTGCATCTGCTGCAGTATTATCCTTTTAAACACTGCCATCTAATCTCCATTCACAGCAGCAGATTACACACATTTTCCAGGGATTAATGCCAGCTTCTAACTGCTAACTTCTAATGCAAATATGTTGATCCAGGAAACTCAATGGCAAATGATGCCCCGACCACAGGCAAGAACAGATCCTCTTTTATTGGTACAAAATCATCACAGTTCACCCCACCAAAAATTTAATTCACTCAGTTCCCTAACATAATTAAAATGGTGAATTCCACCATTGTACTTTGAAAGCGCACATTTTTAATGTTTAAACATTAGTTATCAAACCACATCACCCACATGGGTTACAGTGCCCTCCATAATGTTTAGGACAAAGACCCATCATTTACTTATTTACCTCTGTACTTCACAATTTGAGATTTGTAATAGAAAAAAAAATCACATGTGGTTAAAGTGCATTGTCAGATTTTAATAAAGGTCATTTTTATACATTTTGGTTTCACCATGTAGAAATTACAGCAGTGTTTATACATCGTCCTCCCATTTCAGGGCACCATAATGTTTGGGACACAGCAATGTCATGTAAATGAAAGTAGTCATGCTTAGTATTTTGTTGCATGTCCTTTCCATGCAATGACTGCTTGAAGTCTGCGATTCATGGACATCATCAGTTGCTAGGTGTCTTCTCTTGTGATGCTCTGCCAGGCCTGTATTGCAGCCTTCTTTATCTTATGCTTGTTTTGGGGACTAGTCCCCTTCAGTTTTGTCTTCAGCATATAAAAGGCATGCTCAATTGGGTTCAGATCGGGTGATTGATGGCCACTCAAGAATTGACAATTTTTTAGCTTTGAAAAACTCCTTTGTTGCTTCAGCAGTATATTTGGGATCATTGAATTGCTGTAGAATGAACTGCCAGCCAATGAGTTTGAGGCACTTGTTTGAACTTGAGCAGATAGGATGTGTCTATACTCTTCAGAATTCATTATGCTACTACCATCAGCAGTTGTATCAATGAGGATAAGTCAGCAGCCATACATGCCCAGGCCATAACACCCCCACCACCATGTTTCACAGATGAGCTGGTATGCTTTGGATCTTGGACAGTCCCTTCTCTCCTCCAAACTTTGCTCTTGCCATCACTCTGATATAAGTTAATCTTCGTCTCATCTGTCCACAAGACCTTTTTCCAGAACTGTGGTTGTTCTTTTAAGTACTTCTTGGCAAACTGTAACCTGTCCATCCTATTTTTGCAGCTAACCAGTGGTTTGCATCTTGCGGTGTAGCCTCTGTATTTCTGTTCATGAAGTCTTCAGCGGACAGTGGTCATTGACAAATCCACACCCGAATCCTGAAGAGTGTTTCTAATATGTCGGATAGGTGTTTGGGGATTTTCCTTTCTTATAGACAGAATTCTTTGGTCATCAACTGTGTAGGTCTTTCCTTGGCCTATCGGTCCCTTTGCAATTAGTAAGCTCACCAGTGCTCTCTTTTTTTCTTAATGATGTTCCAAACAGTTGATTTTGGTAAGCCTAAGGTTTGGCTGATGTCTCTAACAGTTTTATTCTTGTTTCTCAATCTCATATTGGCTTTTATTGGCACATCTTTTGTCCTCATGTTGATAAACAGCAATAAAAGTTTCCAAAGATGATGGAAAGACTGAAGGAAAGACGACAGTATTCCCCGGCAATGAAGATGCTATTTTTTATCCTAAAATAAGGCCCAAAAATGTATCTGCATCTTAGAGGCCGACGGTTAGATTGTTAGCCAAGAAAGATAGACTTGGCTATCCCTCAGTACAGTGGCTGTAAAAGGAGAGCACCACTGCGGGTGGGGGGGGGGGGAGAGTTCCTTCCACAGCTTGTGGGGGGTCTGGCTGGGGTCAGCACGGCTGGGCCGCCAGGGGTAACATTACGGGGAGGGCAGGAGCGTTGAGAATGAGGGGGTCGGGGATCATGTCAGCAACTCACTCAGTAGCTCGGGTGGCTGCAAGCGGGTGAGCCCTCACTGGGGCTCGCTGGATGGGAGCGCTCCGTTTCGCTGGCCCATGACAGCCGGCAGCCTGAAGCCGCGGTCTGCACAGCTCCAGCTGGCGCGGCGTCTACAGCCCGGGATCTCACGTTGGGGACCCAGGGGGGAGGAAGAAGCTCCGAATGCCGGCCCGCGGCCAACTTCTACCGCGGGCCCGGCATAGACTTACCATCACCCCTGGAGGGGAGCTTCGATTGCCGGCCCTGCAGTCTGCGGTGCTTCTGGCTGCGGAGCAAACTTTAAATCTTCGACCGCCAGCCTGCGGCCTACACCAGCCTGAAGCCATGGTCTCCTGTGGGGAAGAGCCGATCCTGGACTTACCTTGACTTTACTTTGTCCTTTACCACCTGGACGCCGCAGCGCCGGCTGTGGAGGGTTGAGGTCCCGACCACGGAGGAAAATGGAGGAGGACTGGCCAATTTCTGTGCCTTCCACCACAGTGATGAATGCTGTGGTGGATGTTTGTGTAAAATTTTTATGGTGTTTGTGTGTTCTTTATTATTGCACCGCTGCTGACAAATTCATTTCACTTGCACTTTATGTGCAATGTGACGAATAAAACTGATTAATTGATTGATTGAGAACCTCATCCATAAATAGCAGAAGGAGTGCAGACTACTCACCTTCCCGTCCTCCTCCACCTCTAATGGAGTCTGTGGTCCCACATTGGCCTTATCAGTCAACTCAAAACTCTGCACTAGAGAGAAACCAGAGATCCTTGATCCAGAAGGACTACCCGTGAATAAACCAAACAATTGAATATTTAGGTTTGAAATCAGATTTGTTTCAACATAACAAGTATTTTCCCTTTTTCTCATTTTAAACGCTGCACCAAAACACACTGTTCCTTGGCATTGTGTAAAAACCCAATGAACATTATTTTTTAAACATCTGCCTGAAACATAAAATCACATCCATCAAACATTCTTCTTTTTCTCAGCAGAAATGTCCAAGGTCAAGGCTCGAACGGAGCACGTTAGTGGCAAAGAATGGGCCAAATAGCCTGTTCATAAGATGCATAACCAATGTGTAAGCTTCATTCAATGTGTAAGCTTGGATAGTTATATGGATGGGAAGGGAATGGAGGGTTATGGTCTGAGCGCAGGTATATGGGACTAGGGGAGATTATGTGTTCGGCACGGACTAGAAGGGTCGAGATGGCCTGTTTCCGTGCTGTATTTGTTATATGGTTATATGTTATATGGTTATTCAGTATACCTTCAGCTGTCAGGCTGCTTTTTAGAATCATGAAGGACAGGAGCAGGCCCTCGGCCTAACTTGTACATGCTGGCCAAGTTTGCTGATAAACTAGTCACACTTGCCTGCAACTAGCCCAAGACCCTTTCTTATTCATGTACCTATCGAAGTTATCTTGGAATAAAATTACAATTGCCTGGTGACAAATTGTAGTCTTCTCAACTATTTATATAACCACTATGGAATATTGAAAAACCCAAATGTTAGAAATGCACAGGTCAATATAAAAGTGGCTGAAAGGAACATTTAAAGTATAACTTAACATCGTAATAATAGTATGAAAATAACTAGTAAAAGATTTTAAGTTTAACTCTTCAGTGTGCTATTTTACCACTCGCCAATATTTTAAATAAAATATGTGATCTTTTCATTTTTCATTACAGTAAATTAAAGCAAATGGAGTAACACACATTGAAACCATTACATTAACATTTTTGTAAGAGGAGCTGGTACTAGCTACTTTTTTTAAACATTTAAAGTCAATGTGCGAATGCAAGCACCATAACTGCAATGTGCTGCTGGTTTAAAATACAAATACAGCATGTTAATCATTTTTGTTTTGTTAAATGGCAAAGAACAGAGTAGGAGTAAAATGGAAATTGTATTGGCAAATTTAAACATTGTCGTCCAAAATATGTTGTATTTTCTCTGCAGTCTGTATTCAAGATAGGATGTTTTGCGAAAGTGTTTAATATGTAGACCAATTGAAATCTTAGAAATTGAAAACAGTTTAAAATATTTATAGTAGAATGTTTTAATGTGTTTCTTTTGCTTTTAATGACAATGTATTCTGAAGAACGACAGCGTCGCTGGAAGAACAGCCACTTCAAAATATTCATTGTTACACCATGCATCACTGACTGCTTTGTGACAATCACCAATTAATAATGGCATATTATTAAAATAGAAAACGCCTTTCAATTATTCTCTCTTTTATAAACAGTACTTTGACAAATTCTCCTTTGCAATGGAACCAACACAAAGGAATGCTCTGCCTGTTACGGCATGGGTGAAATTATTATGGGCAACAAGGAAATGGCAGAAGAATTGAATAGGTACTTTGGATCTGTCTTCACTAAGGAAGACACAAACAATCTCCCAGATGTACTGGAGGACAGAGGATCTAAGGGGGTAGAGGAACTGAAAGAAATTTTCATTAGGCGAGAAATAGTATTGGGTAGGCTAATGGGACTGAAGGATGATAAATCCCCTGGGCCTGATGGTCTGCATCCTAGGGTCCTCAGGGAGGTGGCTCTAGAAATAGTGGACGCATTGGTGATAATTTTCCAATGTTCAATAGATTCAGGATCAGTTCCTGTGGATTGGAGGTTAGCTAATGTTATCCCATTTTTCAAGAAAGGAGCGAGAGAGAAAACGGGGAATTACAGACCAGTTAGCCTGACTTCGGTGGTGGGAAAGATGCCGGAGTCAATTATTAGAGGTAATAATGGGGCATTTTGATAGCAGTAAAAGGATTAGTCCAAGTCAACATGGATTTATGAAAGAAAAATCATGCTTGACTAAATTTCTGGAATTTTTTGTGGATGTGACAAGTAAAATGAATGAAGGGGTGCCAGTGGATGTAGTGTATCTAGACTTTCAGAAAGCCTTGGATAAGGTCCTGCACGGGAGACTGGTGACTAAAATTAGAGCACATGGTATTGGGGGTAGGGGTGTTGATGTGGATAGAAAATTGGTTGGCAGACCGGAAGCAAAGATTAGGAGTGAATGGGTCCTTTGCAGAATGGCAGGCAGTGGCGAGTGGAGTGCCTCAAGGCTCGGTGTTGGGGCCGCAACTGTTTACCATATATATTAATAATTTGGAAGAGGGAATTAGGAGCAACACTAGCAAGTTTGCGGATGACACAAAGCTGGGTGGCAGAGTGAGCTGTGAAGAGGATGTTAGGAGGTTGCAGGGTGACCTGGACAGGTTGAGTGAGTGGGCAGATGCGTGGCAGATGCAGTATAATATAGATACATGTGAAGTTATCCACTTTTGCAGCAAAAACAAGGGGGCAGATTATTTTCTCAATGAGGTTAGGTTAGGTAAGGGAGAGGTGCAGCGAGACCTGGGCATCCTTGTACACCGGTCACTGAAAGTTGGCTTACAGGTACAGCAGGCAGTGAAGAAAGCTAATGGAATATTGGCCTTCATAACAAGAGGATTTCAGTATTGGAGTAAAGAGGTTCTTCTGCAGTTGTATAGGGCTCTGATGAGACCACATCTGGAGTATTGTGTACAGTTTTGGTCTCCTAATTTGAGGAAGGACATCCTTGTGATTCAGGCAGTGCAGCGTAGGTCACAAGATTGATCTCTGGGATGGCGGGACTGTCATATGAAGAAAGATTGAAAAGACTAGGCTTCTATTCACTGGAGTTTAGAAGGATGAGGGGGAATCTTAAAGAAACATATAAAATTATAAAAGGACTGGACAAGCTAGATGCAGGAAAAATGTTCCCAATGTTGGGCGAGTCCAGACCCAGGGGCCACAGTCTTAGAATAAAGGGGAGGTCATTTAAGACTGAGGTGCGAAAAAACTTTTTCACTCAGAGTTGTGAATTTATGGAATTCCCTGCCACAGAGGGCAGTGGAGGCCAAATCACTGGATGGATTTAAGAGAGTTAGATAGAGCTCTAGGGGCTAGTGGAGTCAACGGATATGGGGAGAAGGCAGGCACGGGTTATTGATAAGGGACGATCAGCCAAGATCACAATGAATGGCGTTGCTGGCTCGAAGGGCCGAATGGCCTCCTCCTGTACCTTTTTTCTATGTTTCTATGTTACTGGCCTTCCACTGTATTTCCATCGAGTTTTGTGTCTGCTTTTCCTGCGTGGTCCGACATGCACTGCTGGAATGCATGGACAGCAAACACTTGGCTTCGGATGGACGATCCGAGCTGAGACTGTGGACCGAGGGAGAACCCTGTGTGCAATGGGTGGCAAAAGGCAAATCTTGCCATTGGTGTCCTTCAAAACAGCTAAGTTCTTCAATTGTTTATATTTTGTTTTAATAGATTATTAAAGATACAAAATGAATCTCATAAAACTCAGGAATGTGTAATTAAAAGCATTGTAGTAAACAAATAATTTTAAAAAATATTGCATCATATTCTTATCGTCCTCAGAGGTGTAAAATAACCATTCAATTGAATTGACTCACGTATTCTGCGTGTCTAACCTGGTACGAAATCTATGAGTAAAATGCGATCAGCCATAAATGAATGACGGAGTAGACTCGATGGGCTGAATGGCCTAATTCTACTCCTATAATTTGTGAACGTGAATAAATGTTGGAGATTTCCAGGAAGCTCCTGACACGCAAGCAGCAATCAAAACCTCATCAATAGGTTTGAGACATCCGCAGTGGTGGGGGATTTCTAAACCTGCTGGCGCTTACAAGTGTAAATGTTGGCAGTTCTACAGAGCTGAAGGCAAATCCCTGATAAATCCCACTCTTTATGTTGCACCGAGCATTGGAACTGTGCTGCCACAAGGGGGAAGACTTCTTAGAAATCAATCATCAGGGCAGGATTACTTATGGGAATGCTATTCATTCATAATTGTCACTAAGGTCTTCCAAAATTCTGCTATGATTTTGAAATTACAGGACAGATAATATTTCATCCTGACTCGTTTCAGAAATATTATAATGGGCTACTCGTTTAACCGTTTTATGATCAAGTTTTATCCCAAAGTGTCGTTGATATGGGATAAGCATTGTCAATACAAAATACTGATTGTAATTTATTTGCCAGTAGATCCAAGACTATTGATTTAATTGAGATAAATACAATGTAAAATTTGTATTGTTGAGAAATCTATCAAGCAAAGCATTGTATGATCCAACCTTATTCTTAATAATTTGGAGAAGTTGAAACATTGTAACGGAAGTGCATGCCATTTATGAAAAGTCAAAAGTGTTGTGTTTTTTTAAATCAATTCTTGAATATGTTAGTAGAGTTAGCTTAATGAAAGAAATTATAACTCATGCTCCTATGTTCTACGGACAGGATATCTTAATTACAGTGCGCTCCATAATGTTTGAGACAAAGACCCATAATTTATTTGCCTCTGTACTCCACAATTTGAGATTTGTAATAGAAAAAATCACAAGTGCTTAAAGTGCACAGTCAGATTTTAATAAAGGCAATTTTTATACATTTTGGTTTCACCATGTAGAAATTACAGCAGTGTTTATAAATAGTCCCCCCATTTCAGGGCACCATAATGTTTGGGACCCATGGCTTCACAGACATTTGTAATTGCTGAGGTGTGTTTAATTGCCTCCTTAATGCAGGCATGAGAGAGATCTCAGCACCTAGTCTTTCCATCACCTTTGGAAACTTTTATTGCTGTTTATCAACATGAGGACCAAAGTTGTGCCAATGAAAGTCAAAGAAGCCATTATGAGACTGAGAAACAAGAATAAAACTGTTAGAGACATCAGCCAAACGTAGGCTTTCCAAAATTGTAATGTCTTCTGTATGATCCTGTTGTGGCTAGCACAATGAATACACATCCGACATCGACGACATCTTGTAAGAGGCGTTTATTTACAACAACTAACAGAAACTTCTAGAAGGTCATCTTACCTCAGTTACGAGGCACAGGCACACTCGCCAGCTTCTGCTCCTGGCCTCAAGGGGCGTTGGCATTTACATTACATCTCCCCCTTCAACTTTATTTACATTACATCTCCCCCTTCAACGTTGGGGCCACAAATGATACAATACAATACAATGATACCATTTATTTGTTGTCATTTGGACCTCATTGAGGTTCAAACAAAATTTGGTTTCTGCAGTCATACACACAAGAAAAGGAACCAAGACACAACACAATTTACACAAAGATCCATCACAGTGAATCTCCTCCTCACTGTGATGGAAGGCAAAGTCTTATCTCGCCCCTGCACTCCTCATTTTCCTCCCAATGTCAGAGTCAAAGCCCCCGGCGGGCGATTGTAAGTGTCCCGCGGCCATTAAAGCCGCGCCGGGTGATGCAAGGCTGCGCTTCTGGTCTTGGTGTTGGAGCCCCCGGCGTGCGCTAGCAAGTCCCGCCGCCATTTAAAGCCGTGGCGGGCGATGCAAGGCCCTGCTCCAGGTAATTTTCAACCCCGCAACTCGGGCGGGAGAAGTCGCCGTTGCGGAATCCCCGAAAAGCAGTCTCCCAGCAGGGACTCGCGCGCTCCCGGTGTCACCGTCCAACAGACCTGCGGTTGGAGCCTCCGAATCTCCGGGGTCTGGTCACAGCGGCGCGCCACCACAGCTCCTCCCGCTCCGAACTCGGCCAGCTCCACGATGGTAAGTAAGTCCGCAGCTCCAGGACTGGAGCCCCAGGTCGTTCCGGTTGGAGGCCGCTCCACGGTGCTCAGCCCCAACGACAATGGAGACCCAACAGAGAAAAGGTCGGGTTCTCCGTGCAGGGGAAAGATTTTAAAAGTCCCCCCCCGCCCCCACACACATACCAAGTTAAAAAAAAGCGTTTTAAACTACATTTAAACGAGACAAAAAAAAAACCGACAGACGGACTGCAGAGGCCGCTGCGACATGAGTTGCACCGTCTACCCAATCTTAGTAAATATTAATAAATTTAACCTTTAATCAATTTAATGTGGATAACAAACTATTTTCAATACTAATATTGATTGACAAATACAAACGTTACATATCCCCCTTCAACTTTGGGGTTTGATGTACGTGTACGCCCATGGCATATAAATGAAAATACAGTACTGTTAAAGCAGGGCTGCCAACTCTCACGCTTTGAGCGTGAGAGTCATGCATTTGAGCAAATTCTCACGCCCTCACGCTGATGACAGAATTCTCACGCTGTCTTCAGTCCTTGCACAGCAAAGATCCTATAGCGGAGCTATACGATCTCTGCTGCACAGTTTGTCTCTTTGCACTACATGACAGCTATCTGCACGGTCTGGGGAAGCGCGTCGGTCCTGGGCAGCGGGTGTCAGCGCCTCGTTGCGCCGGCTGCGAGCGATGCACTGCCGGCCGCCGCTGCAGCCTCGCTCCCTCCCTCGCTCCCTCCTGCCCTTCAGTTCACACGGTAGCGCCGCCAATCCACGCTACACCGTGCCCGCCAGACTCACCATTGGGCATCCTGGAGAGGGAGAGAGGAGAGAGGGAGGGGGGAAAGAGAGAGAGAGAGAGAGAGAGAGGGAAAGTAAAAAAGGGAGGGATGGAGGTAAAGAGAGACAGGGAGAGGGAATGTAGAAAGGGGTTGAAGAGGGGGAAGGAGAAAGGGGAGAAAAAGGGAGGGTGAGGAAAGAGAGGGAGGGGGAGGAAAGAGGGGGGAAGGAGAGATGGGGAGGAAAGAGGGAGGGAGAAGGGAGGAAAGAGAGGGAGAGGGAGGTGAGGGAGGGAGGGGGAGGAAGGAAAGGTGTGTGTGTATCTGTCTCGTGTGTGTGTGTGTGTGTGTGTGTCTACCTGTGTGTGTGTGTCTCCCTGTGTGTGTGTGTGTGTCTCCCTGTGTGTGTGTGTGTGCATGTCTCTGTGTGTGTGTGCCTCCCTATGTGTGTATGTGTGCGCGTGTCTTGTGTCCCTGGGTGTGTGTGTGTCTTCCTTTGTGTATGTGTCTGTGTGTGTCTGCCTGTTTCCCTTTGTGTGTGTGTGTCTGTCTCCTTGTGGGTGTGTGTTTGTCTCCCTGTGTGTGGGTGTGTGACTTCCTTTGTGTATGGGGGAGAGGTGGGAGAGGGCAGACCTAGAGGATGAGGGAGAGAGTTGGAGAGGGCGGACCTGAACTCGATGAGCGGGCAGCTCTGACG